>NW_028270151.1:21389810-21540366 GCF_037043375.1 Chiloscyllium plagiosum | reverse complement strand
TGGGGACTCCTCAATCTTAATGTTTTCCAAAATTTCCAATTCATTAATTTCATCAATCTGGATCTGGTCAAACCTGTATTCACAACAAGGTCTCTTTCCTTCATGAAAACCGAAGCAAAAAACTCATTTAGGGTTTCCTCTATCTGCTCAGACTCCACGCACAAGTTCCCTGCACTATCCCTGATTGGCCCTACCTTCTCCCTGATCATTCCCTTATTCCTCATGTATGGGTAAAATGCCTTTGGATTTTCTCTAATCTTCCTGCCAAGCCTTTCTCGTGCCCCCTCCTGGTTCTCCTCTATGAATTTCGGAGCTCCTTTCCAGCAAGCTTGTAATCCTCTGAAGTTATGCTCGATCCTTGTTTCCTCCGCCTTGCGTAAGCTGCCTTCTTCCTTTTGACGAGAAGCTCTTCTGGTTCTCGTCATCCAAGGCTCCTTAATCTTACCCCTTCTTAACTGTCTCAGAGGAACAAATTCGTGCATCATTTGCAACCACTGCACCTTAAACAGTCTCCACATGTCTGTTGTGCCCTTCCTGTAGAACAATTATTCCCAGTCTGTATTTCCCAACTTCGTCTAACAGCGTCATAGTTTCCTTTTCCCCAATTAAATATCTTCCCTCGGTAACTGCTCCTTTCCCTGTCCAAGGCTATGGTAAATGTGAGGCAGTTGTGGTCACTGTCACCAAAGTGTTCTCCCACCACGAGATCTGATACCTGTCCTGGTTCATTGCCGAGCGCCAAATCCAAAATGACCTCTCCCCTCATCGGCCTGTCTACATAATGAGCAAGGAAACCTTCCTGAACACACCTGATAAAAACGGCTCAATCTAAACTATCTGCACTAAGGATGTTCCAGTCAATATTGGGAAAGTTGAAGTCACCCATAACAACAACCCTGCTACATGTACATTTTTCCAAAATCTGCCGGCCTCTCAGCTCGTCAATCTCTCTCCTGCTAATAGGGGATCTGTAAAAAAACCCCAGAGAGGTGGCTGCTGCCTTGCTGTTCCTAACATCCACCCATACTGACTCAGTAGACAAACCTTCCCCAAAACCTTCGTTTCTGTACCTGTGATGCACTCTCTGATTAGCAATGCTACACCCCTCCTCTTTTTCCACTCGTCCTGTTCTTTTTAAAGTTCTAAACCCGGGAATATGTAGCAAATATTCCTGCCCCTGTGAAACCCACATCTCTGTTATAGCCACAGCATCATAACCCCAAGCACTGATCCATGCTCTAAGTTCATGACTCTTATTTCTGACATTGTTTGCGTTAAAGTAGTCACACTTTAACCGATCCCTTTGTTTCATCACGTGAGAAGCTTTCCCGATAGATTCGCTACATCATGTCACTGCCACATCTACAAGTACCCTCCCCCCTCTCAGATGTGTAGCTCTGATTCCCAAACCTTTGTGGGAAGAAGCCCCCGCAGACTCGGGGAGAATGTGCAAACTCCATACTGACAGTCGCCCGAGGCTGGAATCGAAACCAGGTCCCTGGCGCCATACCGGAGCACGTGACCTTTGTCAATGATTCCTCTGTCGGGGGAAAAGATTTTGTCGAGTCTACCCTATTTTTCACTTCAAAATTTTATATATCTCAATCATGTCCCCTCTCAACGTCCTCTGTTCTAAGGAGAGCATCTGCTCAATCTCTCTTCAGATCTAGTATTCCATACTTCTATTTTAAATGAGTGCCAATTTAAGATTATGCCCTGTGCTCATATATTTCGCAGAATGCTAAGTAACCTTACTTCATTTTCCCTTTCAATTTCCTTAAGAATTCTGCATGTTTTTACTTACCAACAGTGCTAATCACTGAGCCACCACCACCCGTGGGACAGCACGTTGGCTCAGTGGTTGGCATGGTGGCTCAGTGGTTAGCACTGCTGCTTCACAGCGCAAGAGACTAGGCTTCAATTCCAGCCTCCAGCGACTATCTGTGTGGAGTTTGTAGTTTCTTCCCGTGCCTACGTGCGTTTCCTCCCACAATCCTACGATGTGCAGGTTAGGTGAATTGGCCATGCTAAATTGCCAATGGTCTTCAGGGTTATGTAGGTTAGGTACGGTAGTCGGGGTAAATGTAGGGGAATGGGTCTGGATGGGTGATTCGTCAGAGGGTCAGTGTGGCCTTGTTGGGCCGAAGGGCCTGTTCCCACACTGCAGAGCTACTATGATTCTATGTTGTTGCAGAGGTTTGTTGTGGTGACGGCATTAGCAGCTGCAAGTAGGCTCAGCGCTCTATCGTGGTGGTTGACAAGTGGCCCCAGCGAGGACGAGTGGCAGTAGACGAGTCTGGACAAAAACTGGACCATAAATCAGCAGCCATAAATTCCTCAACATCTCAAAAATCAAAGTAATCAGTGTAATTGTTTCTCAAGATTGTTATCTATATTAAATTATCCCTTTATTAAAGCAAACAGTGGTATGCTCTTAGGTATTTAATGGCAACCACTAGAGTTATGGAGATGTATAGCACATGAACAGATTTTTTGGTCCAGAGATCCAAAATAAATCTAGTCCCTTTTGCTAGTATTTGGCTTATATCCCTCTAAACACCATAGAACATAGAAAATTACAGCGCAGTACAGGCCCTTCGGACCTCGATGTTGCGTCGCCCATCCCACCTACACTATTCCATGTAGGTCTATTGAAATACCCATCCAGATGCTTTTTAAGTATTATCATTATACCAACCTTCACGACTTCATCTGGTGACTCATTCCACACACGCACCACCTTCTGTATGAAAGTTTTGCCCCTTTTAAATCTTTCCTCTCTCACTTTAAATCTATGCCCTCTGGCTTTGAACTCCCCTACTCCTATACCCCCCTCGCAAGAGTTTCTAATCCTCTACATAGTCACCCTTATCCATATAGCCTCTGATACTCCAGGGAACATACACTGAGTCCATTCAGCCTCTCCCTTTAGCTCAAACTCCCCAACCCTGGCAACATGCTTGTAAATCTTTTCTGAGCCGTTTCAGGTTTTACAACATGGTTCCTAAAGCAGATAGACCAGAATTACACGCATTATTGCAAATGTGGCCTAATCAATGTCCTACGCAGTTTCAACATGACATCCCAATTCCTATACTCAATGCACTGACACATGAAGGCAAGCATATCACAACCACCAACTTCACGATCCTATCTGTCTGCGACTCCACTTTCAAGCAACTATGAAACTGTTCTCCAAGGTCTCTTTATTCAGCAGAACTCACCGGGACCATACCATTAATTGTAAAAGTCCTACCCGATTTCCCTGTCCAAAATGCAGAACCTCACATGTAGATTAAACTCCATCTGCCACTCCTTGGCCCATTCGCCCATTTGATTAAGATCCTGTTGTACTGGGAGGTAAGCTTCTTGTCTGTCCACAACACCTTCAATTTTGGTATCATCTGAAAACCTAGTAACCATTCCTCTTTTGTTCACGTACAAATCATGTACATAAATGATGGAAAGCAGTGGACCAGCGCCGATTCTTGTGGTACACCGATGGCCACAGGCTTCCTGAAAAGCAACACTTCAGAAACCATTCTTTGTCTCCTGCCTTCGGCCCAGTTAAGAATCCAAATAGTTAGTTCTCCATCTATTCTGTGTGTTCTAACCTTGCTCATCAATCTACCATGAGGAACCTTGTTGAACACCTTACTGAAGTCCATGTAGATCATGTCCATCGCTCTGCCCTAATAATCATCTTACTAGGAAATACGATTGTGGAATAATGGAGCAAATGCAGAAATTGGTGGAGAAACTGAGCAGGTCTGGCAGCATCCTTGGGAAGAAGGCAGAGTTAAAGTTTTGAGATTGTTGACTTTTCATCACAACCGTTAGTAAGTAGGGGAAAAAAACTAGCATCTATGCTGAAGCCAATGTGGGACAAGGGGGTGGAGGAGTGGAGAAGGATTGTTGGGTGGATAAGTGGACACACAGCTCAGACAGAAAGAGCTATGAAAGGAGTAGGTAGGCAAAGGGATAATGAATTGCAGGCCAGGAAAGAGAATAAGCTGAATAAAAGACAAGAAAAGCTAAAAGTAAGAAAGTCAGTTAACAGTGCAAGCGGGCATCAGAGCCGCCCCGCATTTGCCACGGGACTATGTCTACATCAGGAAACGATAAGAATGCATTTTTGTGTTTTAAACAGCAGTCGCAGCTTTAAAACCCACAAAAACTCAGCAGCTGCCGGTCTGCCCACGTGACTGGGAGATAGGAGTCAGAGGACAGATAGAATCCACACTAGACCAACATTACCCATGACTCATGGGCCAAAACTCCGAAATTAATTAAATATGGAAACCCATCTCCTAATCACATCAAGAGACTGACTGAAACACACACATACCCATCGAAAGGGAGCCATTCTGACACAAAGGACAGGCATCCACCAGACAGGTACGGACAGGCCAATACACACCAACACCCCAAGGGAACAAAGGGGGGTGCTAGCCCCTGCCCTCACAGAGAGAGACAAGCAGATAATACCCGGACCCGTTTTACATAAACCAATTGGCACCCTATTGTGTGTGCCCTGCAACTCTCCTGGGACGGCAGGAAACAGCCTATTCGCACCTACTCCAGTGATGATGGGGAACTATCATCCCATTCATCCTCAAATCCCACACATCCTGACAACTGAAAGTATATAATATGAAGCTGCGCGCGGGAACAGCAGAGCAGCCAAGATTCGGACCTCGGTTGGTCTCGGCCGGCGTTACTGCAGTAATAAACGTTACCGATTGTTGAACCGCACTCTGGGCTCAGACTGATATCATTTCATCCGCGCTAACAATTGGGGGCTTCGTCCTGGTTAACGACGGCTGCTGGATTCCTGCGACGGCACTGGGTGAGTATCTTTACTCTTTTACTTCTCGCATAGAAGTCTCCCAGTGCCCCGCAAGGGACTTCACTGCCGGCCGTTATCTGAACCTGTGAACAGAGTGAGTCCGGCAGTCGTGTAACGCCAGAGTACTCTTTAAAAGTGTGTGTGTGTGAGTGATCCTTCGCGGGTGGGCGATTGGGGTCGCGGAACACTCGTAAAAGTGTGCGTGATTATTATTGTCATTTATTGTCAATGTGCTACTGTGACTGACGGACTATCCTTGGACCGACGACTTTAGGTACGAGACCCCGACAGATTGACCCCCCCCCGGTTTAAAAACCGACCAAACAAGCCTTCCTGGTTGACCTCTGCAGTGGGAGTTAGGGGACCCCATTGTACGTTGAGCCTGGTTTTAGCGCCTTCCTTGCGTACACGGTAGAGGCTGGGAGGTCTACGCGCGCGCGCGCGCGCTACAAGAAGGGAAGTCCTCCAAACCAGCCCGAGACGCGGGGCCTTTGGGCCAACCAATGGTTATACGCTCTGCCCATTGACCTCGCGGTCCCGAGGTATTGGCCTCTGTAGGATCAGGCGCGACTAGGTCTGACTTCACGCCCACCCCCCTTGCACTCGGCCGGTGAACGTCAGGCGGTGAGAGAGAGACTCACGGAAACCCGGGGTTGCGCGCTCGGGAATCGACACGTCTGTAACTATTCCCCCCCTGCCCAGGTTGACCCACGGGGCTAGGGTTCGACTTGAAGGGGGTGGACACTCCGACTGGGAGATTAATAAGCCAGTGCCAGCGACATCCCCAGCAAGCCTGCTAGCTTTATTTTAAATTAGCTTCTGTTAAGTTACACCCGCTGCGCTCCTACCATGGGTGGGAGCACAGCTGAAGACCTAGATTGGGGGCCAGAGGGTTCTCTTACCCGTTTTATAGCCGACAAGAATAAGACACTTATTAAGGCTATGCTTCGCTCAGGCTGGGAGGCGGCTGACCCGCTGGATGCACAGCGCGAGTGGTGGGCCCGCCAGAAGAAAGATAGGTACGAGAAAGCTTGCGTCCTGGTGCTGCAGGCACACGCCAGGCTTGCTGGCAAGGTTCAGCTCTATGTCCAAGACAAGAAGCAGCAGGCCACGGAGCATCTAGAAGCCCAGGCGCTTGCTGCCCGTACGGTTTTACCGACCTTAACCGATGCACCCAGCGCCCCGCCATCCCCCACCTGGGATTGGGAGGGGCTCATGGACAATCAGGACCCCCGGGAATCGTGCTCGGGCTATGCCCGTGCAGCCCCGGTGAAGGTTGAATATACCCCCGGGGGGGGGGGGGAAGGGGACGGGCCACGACCCTTGCCCATAACCCCCGCTTTAAGATGACCTATGTCTCCCTGGCCCCAGGCGACACCATGAAACTTCTGGACAGGCTCCCTGCCCTTAAGCCCTGGCACAATAACACAGAATTTTGGCAGAGGCTTAGGGAGATGCAGATCTGCCACAACCTTCACAATAGGGACGTGGCCGGCCTGGTTCGGACCAAACTCCCGGAGAACCTGTGGACCAGGCTCCGGCCCGCGCACCAGACCGGGTCCTGGTGCGCTGACCTCAGCGACAAACATCGCGAACAGGAGGTTGCCCTCGCCGACTTCAAGGCTGATGTCAGCGAGGTGCTCGGCCATACACCGGTTGACTGGAACGCCATTGTGGGTATCACTCAGAAGCCTGGGGAGGCGCCCAGGAATATGGGGTCCACAAGTTCAAGGCATTCTGATTGCACAGCGGGGTTCCCAACGCTGATAGGCAGAACCCCGCATTCATTCAATTATACAAAGACGGTCTGAGCCCCGCACACCAGGCAGTCCTACGGACGGGCCTGGTGCCCTATGTCACCTTTACGGAGCTTGAGAACTGGGCCATGTCCCTTGACAACCGAGCGGCGCCTGCCGTTGCGGCAGTTTCGATGGTCAGACCGGACATTTGCTTCCACTGCAAACAGCTGGGGCACCGAAAAGCCCAATGCCCGCTCTCTTCCCAACGCCCCTGGGGCCAAAAGGGGGGCCGGCCACCCTCACAGTCGCACTCTTCATGCCCCCACAACCAGGAACGCCCCAGACAAGGGGTCGACAGCGACCCCGGACCTCAAAGGACCCGCAGCCCAAGCCTGAAACCCACTACCCCCGACTGGGATCAGCTCAGTCGGGGCCAGCTGCTCGAGCTTTTATAGATGCTCGCTCAACGCAAAGACTGAGTAGCGTCAGCCGCCATCCCGGGAGCTGACCCCCGTATGTGGGTTTCCGCATTGCTAGGGGGCCGCCGATGCAAGATTTTGATTGATACGGGGGCGTCGGTCTCCCTCACCAACCTCAACCTTCCCTCAACCCACCACTCTATTTCCATTAAAGGGGTTAGAGGGAGCTCGGTTATTGCACGCCGAAGCGAGGCTGCCCTCTTAGAGGTAGACAACATTTTACTCCCTGTACATTTCTGGGTTTGCCCAAACTCGGAGGGGACGATCATGGGTATCGACCTCCTGGGCGAGCTGGGGGCAGTGGTGGATGCGTTCCACCGTCGCCTCCTGTGGACATCCCGCAATCTTCACAGGAGCTCCCACGAGGGGAAATGGGTGCCCACTAAATTCGTCGCTACACTTGCACCCAGTGTGCCCGTTGCCCGGGACTGGGCCAAGGACGGTGCCTTCGGAGCCGTCTGCCAACTAGTCCTGGAGGTGTGGGCCACGAGCAAGCAGGACTGCGGCCTCGTCCGTTCTCCTCCTGAGCGGATACCCGGGCCCGTACACGCCCCGCACCGACAATACCCGATTAAACCGGAGGTGCTGCGCGCCACTGAGGCAATCATTGCCGAACTCACCCGACACGACGTCCTGCGCCCGGCGGTGTCCACCACCAACTCCCCTATCTGGCCAGTCCGGAAGCTGGATGGCAGCTACAGGCTCACCATCGACTACATGGCACTCAATAGGGTCACCCCCAAAGAACACCCTATCGTAGCCAGCCCGACAACCATCTTCAACGGCCTCGAACCCTCACATCGGATATTTACGATCCTGGACGTGGCGAATGGCTTTTGGTCCATTCCCCTGCACCGTGACTCACAGGGCAAGTTTGCCTTCACGCTGCGGGACAGGCAGTACAAATGGACCCGCCTGCGACAGGGCTTCCACAATAGCCCTAACATTTTCCAAAGGGTCATGAGCCGGACCCTGGAGGGGTGCGACCTCTCCCCCTTCTCGAGCACCCTCCTACAATATGTAGATGACCTTTTGATCGCGTCCACGGACGTGCGCCAACACCTGGGGGCCCTGGCCGCCGTCCTGCGGACACTCGCCCAGGCAGGATTCAAAATAAGCCCCACGAAGGCTCAGGTCGGACTGGCTAAAGTCCGCTACCTGGGACACAACATCAGCCAGGGGAGCAAGACCTTACCCGCCGACCTCAAGTCGACCATCGCCAACATGCCGCAGCCGGACACAGTCAGGGGAATCTACCGCGTCTTGGGGCTTTTTAACTACTGCCGCCCCTTCATTGCACATTTCACCACTATTGCCGAACCCATTCAGTGCCTGGTGAAGGGGTCAGGCCGGGAGCGCAGAGGGTGGTATGGGGACCCGAACAGGATGACGCTTACTCTATGTTAAAGTCCCATCTCCTCAGCGCCCCGGCCCTGCGCCTTCCCGACCTATCCAAGCCCTTCCACATCTTCTACGGACTCGAGGGGGGGGTTTTACAGCGCTGTTATCACGCAAACCTCAGGCGACCACATGAGACCAGTAGGTTACTACTCCACAAAGGAGTCCCCGGTCGTGAAGGGCAAGCACTGCTGCGTGGCGGCGCTGGATTGCGCCGCATGGGCGGTCCGGGTGTGTGAGCCGGTCACCATGTCCGGACAGATAATACTACTCACTAGACACACGATAGTTGAACTCCTGAACACGGGCCGCCTCCGGATGGTCTTGGATGCCCGCAGGGCAACTTGGGAGGTGGTTCTCCTCCCCTGGGACCAGTCCATTATCGCGGTGGGGGAACCCGACCATTGCAATGCCGCCATCGATTCGGCGAAGGGGGATTGCGTGGCTGACAGCCCGGAATCTTTGACCATTTCACGCACTGGGTAGAAGCCTTCCCTACACGGGACTGTACATCTGCCACTGTGTCCAGAGTGCTGGCCTTCGACGTCTTCCCTCGCTGGGGGGTCCCCCTCCAGATTGACTCAGATCAGGGCACGCACTTCACCGGACGCGCAATGAAACTGGCCTGCCGCCTCCTAGGCATCAGACAGCGCTTCCACGTCCCGTTCCATCCCCAGAGCTGCGGGATGGTCGAGCGTATGAACCGGATCCTCAAAGCGGCGATCGCGAAGGCGATCACTGAAACAGGGCAGGGCTGGGTGGACGTTCTGCCCTGCATACTGATGCGCTTGAGGGCCACCCCAGGCCGCTCCACTGGCCTCACTCCCTTCGAGCTCATGACGGGGAGGGCCATGCGACTACGAGAGAACGTCATAGTCGGGGGGGAAGACATGGCCCCCCTGAGGGACAGGATGACGCGCTATATCAGGCAGCTGGACATGCAGCTGCGGGCCCTTAGACAAACTGCGCGCGACCAGCAGGACATTAGGGACCAGGAAAAACTGCAGCCGCATCTGCCCGCCCAACTCCTTCCCGGCATTGGGGACAAAGTCCTGGTCAGGGCCGCCCCCGACCGACCCGGTTTCGCCCCCCGGTGGCTGGGACCACACGAAATCATCCTCACCAGCGACACTTGCGCCTGTGTTGACATGAAGGGAAAGGGCAGGTGGAAACACTGGTTCCAGCTTAAGCCCTACCCTTAAGACCCGACCGGACAGACACTCCCCCTTGACTTGACTCTAACTCTTTCTCCTTACAGTGCAACGGGTGGGCCGGCTCCAGGGAGACCTGCTCCTACACGCACTAACCCTAAACCCTTGGTAAGGGTGCCTCTCTCCCTCTCTTCCCACAGATCATGCTTCACCGGTGCACCGCTCTCCTCCCTGCTCTCCTCTTCGCCCTACGACTGGAGCCTTCCTTCCCCGAAATACATGACAACTTCTACCACCATGGTGTTGCCTTCAATGCATCCGACGCCATCTGTATTCCTGCAAGGGACAAGTCCGATGTGATCGACGCATTCTACAACGCCTGGCTAGAGGTCCTCCCGGGCGTAGAGACACTCTGTTTATTCTGCACATCGGAGCGCGACCCGCGGCCGACCTGCCTCTGGCGTGCTGAGGTGATGGACTTGAGGGGTTGCATGTTCGGGACAATGTGTGCCATGCCAGAGGACCTCTCCTCTGCCCCGGCATTTGATGCCTTTACTGTACGGGATCTGTCTGTTTGCGGATATTACGAGCCTACTGATGCCGCGGTAGTCTCTTTGTATTTGTGCTTTCCACCTGCCCTGACCACACCGCCCCTGACCACGACTTCCGAGATATTGCCATGCCCCTCCCTGGGACTGGGGCCCGCGGGGGGACTGGTATTGTGGGATGAGGGAGAGGCCCTTTATAACAACGTCCGACACGAGGTCGTGCCTGTGCTATCAATATATTGGGCATCCAGGTACCAGACTATTGCACAGCACAGGTACGCAACCTATACGCCATGATGGGGAAGGAGGTTATAGAGAGGGCCATAGACACCATGGGGGCAACCCACTACCGCAATGACATACATAACACGCACACACAACGACACAGACGGGACATAGTCAACGATGATCTCACAGGACTCAACACGGGGACATCCGTAGTAAACTCCCTAGACATCCCGGGCCTTAACGAAAAGGTCGAGCAACTAAAAGGGGTAATGAGGGACCTGCTACAGAGGTCTCTCACAGATCAGGTAGACCAGGCACGCCTGGGGGAAGAGGGAGCGTACATCCAGCTCGACGGCATTGCAGTCCTGGAGACACACGCCCACACCATTAACCGCCTTATAGACCGGGAAAGAGAAAACACAGCCCATATCAACGAGGGGCAGCTGTGCCATGCATATGGCCTGTGGATGGTAGCCCAGATCTGGCATAATCTTGACCAGGTCCAAAGGGGGGAGGTGCCCGACTGGATCGACAGTGCCAAACTGGCCTCACTCGTGGGACGCTCCGGGCTGCTCGACAGCCGGACTCTGAAGGGTATGACCAGAGTATACCCAGTGGTTCCCGACTGTGAGGTCAATGAGGCGACAGGAGTCGGGATTGTCCTCCTGATCCCCGTGGTCACCCCAGAGTCGGGGCCGTTTCCCCTGTTTCACATTGAGAAAATCGGAGTCATACGGGAAAAAGTTTCCCTCAAATATCGACTAGCTCACCACACAGCCATATCTCGAAACGGCACTGTGTACGGGGTGCTGCTTACAGGCTGCAAGCAGCGAGGGGCGATTACCATCTGCCCTCACCCCTTACGAAGGAGTGAAACAGCGGACTGCGGGTTCAACCGGACACAGGGCTGCACCCTTGAAATCGAACCCACGGGACCCCACTTCACTCGGGCAGGATATGGTGGGGGGGGGGGGGGGGGGGGGACAATACTGTGTCTCCACTCTTGAAACCTCATTTTGGTATAATGGACTGCAGTGCCCGATTCCCCAGCACGAGTTCTGCTTCATCCCCAGGCGCCCAGTCACGCCAGAAAGCTCACATCTCAGAGGTCCGACGATGGAACCCAGAGTCCATACAAGTTACTGATAAATTCAGGGACACCCTCAGGAAATATCAGGAGCCTGAACAAGCCCCCATCCCACATTTGGCTGAGGTCTTACGGGAGCTTAGGACCCGGGTAGGACACTCAGTGAAGTTGTATCACCAGTTGCCGTCGCATGTAAAGGACCTAGAGGAGGACACAGACACAGCTCTGCAGTCCCAGGGGTGGGCGCAGAGGGTGTGGGATTGGGGCCTGAACGTGAACATCCATCCCTGGATCCGAATCATCTCGCACACCATTGTAGGCATACAATTACTGCTGGCTCTGGCCTGGCTCCTGGTGGCGTGTCATTCATGCCGCCAGCACAAAAAACGGAAGGCCAGGAAGACCATGCTCCACGCCATCGACTCCTGGCGGGCGATGAGCCCACAGAGCTCGAGTTAATGTGACCTTCTCCCGGGACTATCCAAAGGCCCCATGACTGCAGCATGACGGCCGGCGGAATGTACCGGGCGAGGAGCCGACTTTTAAAATATCGGCATCTGGGATGTGGACGTGTCCAACCCCTTGCCGAAAGGGGGGACTGCAAGCAGGCATCAGAGCCGCCCCGCATTTGCCACGGGACTATGTCTACATCAGGAAACGATAAGAATTCATTTTTGTGTTTTAAACAGCAGTCGCAGCTTTAAAACCCACAAAAACTCAGCAGCTGCCGGTCTGCCCACGTGACTGGGAGATAGGAGTCAGAGGACAGATAGAGTCCACACTAGACCAACATTACCCATGACTCATGGGCCAAAACTCCGGAATTAATTAAATATGGAAACCCATCTCCTAATCACATCAAGAGACTGACTGAAACCCATCGAAAGGGAGCCATTCTGACACAAAGGACAGGCATCCACCAGACAGGTACGGACAGGCCAATACACACCAACACCCCAAGGGAACAAAGGGGGGGGGGTGGTGCTAGCCCCTGCCCTCACAGAGAGAGACAAGCAGATAATACCCGGACCCGTTTTACATAAACCAATTGGCACCCTATTGTGCGTGCCCTGCAACTCTCCTGGGACGGCAGGAAACAGCCTATTCGCACCTACTCCAGTGATGATGGGGAACTATCGTCCCATTCATCCTCAAATCCCACACACCCTGACAACTAAAAGTATATGATGTGAAGCTGCGCGCGGGAACAGCAGAGCAGCCGAGATTCGGACCTCGGTTGACCTCCGCCAGCGTTACTGCAGTAATAAACGTTACCGATTGTTGAACCGCACTCTGGGCTCAGACTGCTATCATTTCATCCGCGCTAACAACAGTGCAACACACATAACGTGATAATGGGTCAGAAGTAGCAGGGAATGGACGACTCTGCTGAAAGCAGCCCATGTCATAACAGGACAAGATGTGGGTTGGGTAATGAACATGGAAGGATTTAATCAGGTTCTAAAGTTATTGAATCCAATGTTAAGTCATAGAGACTGTAGGGGTACTCGCAAACCAAAAATGAGATGTTGTTCTTCAAAGGTTGCAGTCAAGCACGTTGGAATATTGCAGCATCCCTGCAACAGTGTGTTTGCATGGTTACACGTTTTGTTGCACTGGCAGAGTTATTGTTATGGCTAGAGCAGAGGTGCTCTGCAGATCAGTCACCCAGTCTGTGGCATGATTCCTCACTGTGGAAGATCACAATGTGAACAGCAACTATGGTAGTCTAGATTAACTGAAGTACATACGAATAACCTGGTAGTTTTGTCTCGGGCCTTGGATGGTGATTAGAGAGGAGGTAAACAGAAGGAAAGGAATGAGGGCCAAGGTCTAGGTGATGGGCCGAACACGACTCAAGACCCTGTCGACCTTGGTGACAGGAATTCTCGATTGAAGGAATGAGTGAACATGAATGAGGTACAGTTGTTGAAGATAGCATTATCAGAATGCGTGCAATGGAGAAACTGGGAGAATGAGACAACTACTCCAACATACTAAGGTGTTCCACGCCAACGTCTCTCTCATACATCCACTGCAGCGTTCAAGAGATCCTCAAAGTAAGCTTGCATTTTCTGCTTGAAGACACCACAGCCTTCAGGTCTCGACATCAAGTTCAATGACTAATGACCGTGATTACATCTTTCCATCATTTCTACCCCCTTTACGGCGAGTCATGCTCTGAAATGCCTTGATTTTAGCACTATCACCTATTCTCACCCACTTCCAGGCCATTATCATATACTATGTGTGCATTCAGTGCATATCACCTATTTTCTCAAGCTGAGTTCTTTTGATTTCTTATTCAGCTTTTCTTCTATCCTGGCCTGTCATCCATTATCTCTTTACTTACTGATCCATCCACCTCTCCCCCATTTCGACTTCGGCATAAATCCCAACTGTTCCTAGCTACTATTAGTTCTGATGAAGTT
Organism: Chiloscyllium plagiosum; assembly: GCF_037043375.1. Lineage (NCBI taxonomy): Eukaryota > Metazoa > Chordata > Chondrichthyes > Orectolobiformes > Hemiscylliidae > Chiloscyllium > Chiloscyllium plagiosum. Next base: position 21,526,455 of record NW_028270151.1, on the reverse strand, counting down.
TAAACTTTCACGCTATTTGCTTCCCAGAGAGATTGCCAGTCCTGCTCAGTTTCTCTGTTTCTGTTTCAGATCTGCGCCTTCTGCAGTTCTTTGTTTTATTCTGGAATAACAACTCGGTTGCACATGGGGAATGCGCGTCTGCAAATCGCAAATGAACAGAATGAGAAGAACATTAGTCCAGCCAAAGAGCTAAAGAACAGGAATAAGCTAAAAAGGAATAGATTGAAGGAACAACTTTATGCAAGTTCAACAAAAACAAAAAATCCGGGCAAAATACAGCAGGTATTGCACCATCTGTGTAGGGATATCAAAGATAACAATTCGGATCAGCACAATTTAGAGGAAACGTCAATGAATCTTACATGTTAACTCTGATTTCTGTCCACTTGACCTGCTGAGTTGTTGCTGCAATTCTATTTTGGTTTCTGATGTCCAGCACCTGCAGTTATTTCGGTTTGTATTTAATGAAAAAGCTGTGCTTGGAATTCAAATCCAGACGAACAAATGTTCCAATATGGACTATAAAATACTCTTCAAGAATAACAAGAAAGTTGATACAAAATCAGAAAAATTTTGATTTTTATTTGTTAGAACATAAAACACGAATGTATCGAAAGAAGATGCAAATTGTTTAATCAAGAATGAATATTAATATTGGAACGAAAATCTCCAGACGGAGCATTTCGCGGGCATGAAATAAAGGAAGTTTAGAACTACAGTGAGGACCATTTGCCCATCATGTTTTTCTTTGTGTTATTCTCCGGTTTCAGTAAGATAATATAACATTTTGGAGCAAAAATGCAGACAAGCAACCCAAAGCTTGACGCCCAAATAGCAAACACTTCGACAGCCACCGTGTACTTTCCAGGAGAGCTGACATAAGCCGGAATAAAAGTGATCCAAACAGCACAGAAGATCAGCATACTGAAAGTTATATACTTCGCGTCATTGAAATTATCTGGAAGTTTCCGGGCAAGAAAAGCTAACAGGAAGCATACAGTGGATAGAAGACCAATATAGCTGGATACAAAATAAAAGGCTTTTAAAGAGCCCACGTCACATTCCAAAATAATGATATCTCTATAATAGGTCGCGTTTTTCAGTGGATAAGGAGGTGATACAATGAGCCAGATTGTGCAAATTAGACCTTGAAGAAATGTAAGGACGAACACACTTAGCCGTTGCTGCATGGGTCCAAACCAGTTCATCAAGTTGTTGTTGGGAAGAGTTGCTTTAAAAGCGATCACAACGAGAACGGTTTTCCCCAAAATACAGGAAATACAGAGAACAAATACAATTCCAAACGCAGTCCGCCGCAACATGCAGGACCATCCGGTCGGTTTCCCAATGAAGGTAAGTGAGCACAGGAAGCAAAGCGTTAGGGCAAAGAGAAGGAGGAAACTCAGCTCCGAATTGTTTGCTCGAACGATAGGAGTTTCCCGATACCGGAGGAATACAGCAACTGTCGCCAGTGCAAGACACGCCCCCACTGAAGCAAGTGCCACTAAGACATAGCCGAGAACCTCTTGAAATGAAAGAAATTCAATCTTTTTGGGAACACATCGATCCTTTTGCTGATTCGACCAGTATTCCAAAGGACACTTGATGCAGTCACTGGAATCTGAAAGAATTGAAAGAATCAAGTTTTGAAAACGAAGATGATATTGACCACAGAACATCGCATTTGGTCCCATGTTTGCATATACCTGTGGTGTTGCTAATCTCACCATCGGCGCACTCTGCACAGTCAAAACAACATATTGGTTGACCTTTCCTGCTGACTTTCCTTGTTCCCGGAGCACAAGACTCTGAGCAAACAGCACGTGGTATCTAAAACAAATGAAATAATACCTATGTTATCCATACAATGGAACCATAGCGTTAAAGACATGAAAAAGCTAGTATTTTGTCGTTCGGAAAGGCTTTTAATATATTAAACTGACAATGCAAATTATCATCTGTTAGTTCCCAATGCTTTGCATGGTTCCCTGAATGAACCCTGGCTGCAGCTGAAATGATCCTCCAGCAGTCCTCCTCCATTTGCATCGGATTGTTGCCAGGAAGAGATAACAACACAAATTGCATACATGTGACATTACTGACATGAATTACACAGTATCTACTCTCCACAAAAGCTTGATCCAACACTCTATATTCATCATCAGCGCCGTAAGTGTTAATTATTTTCTCTCGTGGCGATTTCCGTAGGTCTCGTAAATCCATTAACATCATTCCATTCAAGAGCATTTTGGAGGTTATATGTATAGAGTCATAGAGATGTACAGCATGGAAACAGACTCTTCGGTCCAACTCGTTCATGCCAACCTGATATTCCAACCCAATCTAGTCCCATCTGCCAGCACCCAGCCTAAATTCCTCCAAACTCTTCCTATTCATTTACCCATCCAAATTCCTTTTAAATGTTGCAATTATACCAGCCTCCACCACTTCCTGTGGCAGCTCATTCCATATACATACCACCCTCTGTGTGAAAATGTTTCCTCTTCGGTCTCTTTTATATCTTGCTCCTCTCACCCTAAACCTATGCCCTCTAGTTCTGGACTCCCCCACTCCAGGGAATAGATTTTCTCTATTTACCCTATCCATGCACAGCATGATTTTGTAAACGTCTATGAGGTCACTTCTCAGCCTCCAACGCACCAGGGAAAACAGCCCCAGCCTGTTCAGCATCTCTTTATAGCTGAAATCCTCCAACCCTGGCAACATCCTTGTAAATCATTTCTGAACCCTTTCAGGTTTCACAACATCTTTCTGATAGGAAGGAGACCAGAATTGCACGCAATATTCCAACAGTGGCCGAACCAATGTCCTGTATAGACGCAACATAACCTCCCAACTCCTTTACTCAATACTCTGACCAATAAAGGAAAGCATGCCAAACGCCTTCTTCACTAACCTATCTACCTCTGATTCCACTTTCAAGGAGCTATGAACCTGCACTCCAAGGCCTCTTTGTTCAGCAACACTCCCTAGCACATTACCTTTAAGTGTATAGGCCCTGCCAAGGTTTGCTTTCCCAAAATGTAGCACCTCGCAGTTATCTGAATTAAACTCTATCTGCCACTTCTCAGGCCATTGGCCCATCTGGTCAAGATCCTGTTGTAATCTGAGGTAACCTTCTTCGCTCTCCACTACATCTCCAATTTTGGTGTCATCTCCAAACTTACTAACTATACCTCTTATGTTCACATCCAAATCATTTATATAAATGACGAAAAGAAGTGGACCCAGCACCAATCCTTGTGGCACTCCACTGGTCACAGGCCTCCAGTCTGAAATTCTCGGGGTAAATTGAGGAAACTTATGATTGAAGATCATGTATCTTTTTTACGTTTATTCTATCAAGGCCTTTCATAATCTCAAAAACGTCTATCGCCTCACCGCTCCGAGAAAAAAAAACAGACTTGACAATGGGCGGTAACAAATTAAAACATAAATTGCTGCAGGTCCTGCAGCATCCCGGAAGAGAAAACAGGGCCAACATTTTGAGTCTAGAGACCAATTTTGTTTACTCTAAACTTTCCAGATAAATATAAATAATGCATGCAAAAATATCCAAATTCAAAGAAGAAGTAAAGCAGGAAGATTTTTTGTAAAAATATAGATTTTATTTCAGCTACATTGCAATAAAAAAAGGTATTTCGAAATGGACATTGAAAATTACATTTGCCACTGATGAATTGCACAGAAATAATCGTGGTGAGAAGAGGAACAAAATCTTGGTTTCGGGGTAAAGGGAAGAAGTGAAAGTGGAACAGGTGTTCTGCAAAACGAATCAGTTATGTGCAAAACTAGGGCTGTAAGAAAAGACAATCCATAGCGGCAATACCAGTGACGCCCATGGTCTAACTCTTCTTTTCAATTTTTCGCGGCCTAACGACACTTTTTTTGCCACTGTTTCTCAGTGACGATCGTAAGTAAAATACCTGCTTACTAGTGGAGCTCCACACGATATCTCCAATATTCAGGACAACTTCTTGTCCCTCCGGCGCTGAACCGTCATAATATCCAATTTTTACAATTTTAAGCATACCTTCCGCGTTCATTTGTAAATTTATTAAGTCATACTTTGGGACCGGATCGCCGTTTTCGTCAAAATACACGAGTTCTCCAGTGCTAGCAGTGAAATTTACCGAGTGTAGATAGTGCAGTAGCTAAAGGAGAGCAAAGCCACGCATGTAAATTGTCCCTGCCATGTTTATACATGCATTAAAATTCATTTGAACAAATTACACTGATAGTTTAGAAATTAATGATATAAAAATATGCATCCGGAAAAGAATAAATAAGGTTTGGAGATCACTACCTGCCATTTTTTGCAAGTTTCGGATCATCCGTCTGGCATTCAAATCTTTTTATTAGTCCCAATGATTCTAATTGAGAATATGTGGACCTTTGAGTGCAGGTTAATCGTTCCTTGAAAGGGGCTTCGCAAGTAGACAGGATAGAGAAGAGAGCGTTTGGTACGCTTTCCTTTAGTGGACAGTGCACTGAGTCTTGGAATTGGGAGGTCATGTTGCGGCTGTACAGGACATTGGTTAGGATGTTGTGAAACATGAAAGGGTTCAGAAAATATTTACAAGGATGTTGCTGCAGGGAGAAGTTGAACAGGCTGTGGCTATTTTCCCTCGAGAGTTGGAGGCTGAAGGGTGACCTTGTAGAGGTTGATAAAATCATGAGGGGTATGGATAGGGGTATGGATAAGCAAGGTCTTTTCTCTGGAGCGGAGGTGTCCAGAATTCGAGGGAATGGATTTAGGGTGAGAAGGGAAAAATTAAAAGGGACCTTGTGGCAACTTTTCCATGCAGAGGGTGGTGCCTGAATGGAATGAGGTGCCGTGAGCTGCCAGAGGAAGTGGTGGAGACTGGTACATTTGCAACATCTAATAGACATCTGGATCGGTATATGAACAGGAAGGGTTTAGGGCTTCATCGGCCAAGTGCTGGCAAATGGAAGTAGATTAGATTAGGTTATCTGGTCACCATGGAACTAAGGGCCTGTTTCTCTGCTATACATCTCCTTGAGCCTCTATGAGTTTCGAACCACAACTGAGTTTTGACTGATAGTGCAGTATAATTTGCAATGTGTGCTGAATTGCCGGAGAAACATGTTTTAAATTAAACATTCACGGAGAACTAAGGCGCTGTAATAAAGTGAAAAGACGAATCTCGTCAATAAACATCAACAACAATGACTGACATCGATATTGGGAGCATTTATCACATTGTTATTATTGGCATATCATTGGCTACAATTTAGCTTTTCTATTTCAAACTTCACAGCAGTGAATAAACCTCTCAAGCACGTCACAGTCGATAAGAGATTGCTGAAGAGGTGTAGGCCTGTCTGATTATTACAATAATGGATTTATATTTGTTCTTCACCTATTTGTGTGATTGAATTTGCAGTATTTGGTATATTTCATTCTCATTTTGATACATGAGTAACATATTGGCATGCTTTTCTCTCAATCTCCAAGGGGAAATTTGTTGTTGAAATGGAGCTCTGAAAAAAGACACAAGCGGAAATAAAACTTCAAAGATGATGAAACAAAATGAAATATTTTCCTACCTGCCAAGGTTCAAAGCTTGAAATATGTGCACAAGTGCTATTCATAAAAGGGCCGTTGTTTTCTTCACAGTTTAGCATATCGTCAAGTGCATGAGCGACAGCGTAGACCGCTTTGTACACATGGTAGGAACTTCCGTCCATGATCGCTGGAAGATAGGTATTTTCTAACCCATCTAAATGTTCATTTCCCGTGCATGGCCGCACTTGAAATGCAGAACTTCGGGTGTCTGTCGTGTCGCCCGTGGTTAAAGAGCACGAGAAGAGATTTTCCCAAAACTCCTTCACAAAAGTGCTGTCAGGAAACCTAGTAGGATGAATTTTCAGGAGATGATCTCTGAGGCCGGCTATTTCTGTCCTTCGGGTCGTTGGACCAATGGCCCCAACACGAGCCCTTGCTCTTTCTTCAGTGAACAATGTATCTCCTGTAAGCCATCCTTCAGTTCCAATCCACTGTATACCCGTTACATTTTGGCGCAAAATCTCCTCAATTAACACTCGCATATCTCTTTTTTGCAAGAATCCAACCACAACCTTTGTGGTCGCTTCTTTCATCACCTGCACTATTTTGCTGATTTTCTCAGCAGGATCGGTTCTGTAGAACGATTCAGAATACGCGATGCAAACCCCAATTTTCTGGGCCTCTTCGATAAATGTCCTCATCCCAAAGTTCCCATAATCTGTGTTGCTTCTAACCGCGCCAATCCAATTCCAACCAAAGGTTTTCACGAGTTCAGCGAGAAGTTTGGACTGATATTTGTCGCTTGGTATCGTTCTAAAGAAAGTCGGGTATTCTTGCTTATCGCTCAGGCAAGAGCAAGTGGCGAAATAACTAATCTAAAGAAAACGGGAAAATATATGTAAATATGCTTTCATTGTTTTTTTTTTAATTTATTCTGAAAAGCTTCATTCCTTTACCTTCAATATGAATGTATTTTACTTATTTATGAATTTCACCAAGTGCAGTATCAAGCACAAATGCCTATGAATGGAAATGATCACACAAAGTAAATCGTTTGCCGAGTTTTAAAAAAAAAGACGTGGCGCACTGAATTTTGCACTGGTTAGCACATGTGGTTGCATGAGAACTATCGTCCTGAAGGAACGTGTTGAATATTCTACTGGAATTTATAAGATGATCTGAGTCTGAAATAACCTTTCTTTTTATGATGACAATTTCGCTAAATGTTGTAATTGTACACTCACGAGCAAACGGGTGGTATGTTGGGGGAGTAGCATAATGGTAATATCATTGGATAAGTAAACCAAAGCATATGATTGTGGGTATTTGGGTTTAAATCCCGCTATTGTAGATAGCAATATTTGAATTCAATAATGCCTGCAATAAGCAAAAACAATTATGACAAAATGTTTGGCAGGGCAGAGAATCAGGTTCGCATTGCTGCCTCACCGATCCAGAGCCCGGGTGTCCATTTCGCCTTTGGGTGACTGACTGTGTGAAGGATATACATTCTCCACGTGTCTGCGAGGATTTATTTGGGGGGGGGGGGGGCTTCCGTCTCCTCCTACAGTCAAAAGATGTGCAGCTTATGTGGATTGACCGTGCAAAATTGCACCATAGCGTCCAGGTATGCGCTGGCAAGGTGGTAGACGTAATAAATGCCAGGATGGGAATGGAATGCTCTTAGGAGAGGCTGTGCCCACTCCATGGTTCAAATGGTCTCTATTTGGACAGTGGGGAATTGAAGATCCTAGGCGTTGGAAGCATGCAGTAAGCTACTAAACACGTTACCATCGGAATTCCAAACGTTCCAACTGTCCTTGCGGCGGCAATAGAGGATGTGGATGAATCACAACCAATAATGGCTGCAACATTAGAAGAACCTTTACAATCTGGGTACTCAATTAGTTCTTGTTCTCCATTCACCAAAGCTAGCGCGGCTTCCGACGCTATCGCGGAGATCGAGCAGTCATCGTAGATCTCATACCCGAGAGTGATATTCGGAAGTAACGTTTTGCTCTGGTTTATTTCTTCAATAGCAAATATCATTGTCTGTATCAGGCGGAAGCTTGCGATATCAAAACTGCAGGGTGAGATGTGAAAGAGAATGACATGCATATTATATTCACCATTCGATTATGCAAACCTCATTCACCCAGATCACGCAGCCCCGCTGAGAATCTCGCCTTAATTGATAACCACAACAGAGGCACAAATTCCGAGCATCAGACTTCTGCTGAAACTTACGGTTTGCCAGAAAGGCCTTCTTGGCCTTACTACGGAACAAATTAGTGAGAAAGGTTGGGTCGGTTGTCCGCCACATACCCAGCTATATACCTTGATTCAAGTCGTGTTTACAATGTTTAAAATGCTCTCCGCCAGTGGGACTATGAAAGCAGCCCAAGCACCCCCAACCTACTGCCAGCATCCATGGCAACCGATCGGCAAAGCCGCCCCACTCACGCCTCTCGTTCCCTGATATTCTGCATGTATTCAACGCAGTGTACAGCCGGCACACTGGACCCCTTGTGTATCTCAAACTCCGCTCACACCCACAGCCCAGCATTTCCAACATCCATTATCCCGTTGTGCATCAACGCCCATTCCGCTCACCAGCCGACTTATCCCACGCCACCCAAAACCCTATCCTTCCATGCCCCTTTACTCTGATTAATAGGCATGAGGAACTATAATTAACTTGTTGAATCAATGAACCCGTCCAACTGCCTGCAACTACCCTGAGGCACATAAGCCATCTGGAAACGCGTACAAACTCCTGGAAATATTTACAAGCAACGATCAATACCCTAGAAGACTTAGAAATGTTTAAAACTTTAAAAATGCACACAACATCACAGAAATTAATACTACCCGGTGGAAGACTGGAAAACTGCGCAATCTTTACACTCACGGTTTCCTCTAATGACCTGAAAGGGAACGCAGCTCCGCCATATCTGCCACCCGCTACTGCCCCTCGCAAATTCTACCCGACGAAGGAACAGCGCTCCGAAAGCTTCTACTTCCAAATAAACCTGTTCAATTATAACCTGCCGTTGTGTGATTTTTAACATAGTAAACTCCCGTCCAACACCGCCGCCACGAAATTACCCTCGCGAATTCCTTCGAATATTACTGACAGCAGAGAGAGGAAGTTCGAATGCCTCACCAAAAATACAAGATAAAGGTGCAGTTGAAAGCACATTCAACCGCCTATGCCACTGCCATGCTCCTGACCATAACGTATGTGTCTATATCAGTAATGTTGATTAATTGATCACCTCTAGTGATATACTCCCACATAAAATGAGAAATTCTCTCTCTATTTACTCTTTGAAAACCTGGAATCTCATTAAATCATCCGTTAGGTCACACTCAGCTTTCATTTCTACGAGGAAAGTAAACGATCTGTTCCCTTCCCATATATAACTCCAAACATTTCCTTGCATCATCCTTGCAAATCATCTCTGCAGCATCTCCACTGTCCCACTTGTCTAAGAAGCTGAAATGCATTGCTCGAGGTATAGTTAATGCGGTCTAACCAATGTTCAATGCTGGCTTATTAGAATCCTCCCAAGAATCAGTTTTAAGCCTATTGACATGAAACCTTTCGTTTTGGTTTGCTTTAGTAATCACATTCCAAACATGTGACATAGCATTTCGTGACCCGTCTACTTGCCGTTCAATACCATTTTCTTTTTCTCTATCCAGATATGAACTTGCAAAGTAGTTAGTGATCTCTCTATTCTTCATAGCTAAATGTGCTATCTCATACATTTCTGTGTTCAGCTTCATTGCATTTACTTGCCCGTTTTGGAATTTTAAAAATCCATCTTCTAATTTGTTGCAGTCTGCTCAACGTGCAAAATCTAAAACTCCACGTTTCTGTCATCAACATCTGTAGAAATTCTGTTTTGTATTCTGTCTAAATCATTACACCTTTGCCGAATGTTGTTCAAATTTTATTTCCATGCGTAACGGATTCCAATACCACCGCCAACGGCACACAGATTATTTCTAATTAACATCCACGTCGTTTATTTTCAGTGTACTTTTGATACCTTGTACCTTGTACCTTCTGTTTCAGATTCGCTTCTGCCCCCCAAATAACCATTTTCACATTGCAAGGACAATAAAACCAGTCATCAACAATTCCATCTCTCTATAAGTAAGCATTACTTCCTTAAACAAGCACAAACACAAAGAATGCTGGGGCAAATCTGCCGCATCCGTGGACAAATTTTTCAAGTTTGTTATAACTCTTCTTGAGATCTCATTTTGTCTTTGCGTGGTATGCAATATCAAAGTGAAATTCGACATCATAGAGTAACGTAGACAGCTAAGAATGGTCATTAGTCTGCAAAAGTACTTAATGCAATCAAGATATCAGAACATGATCATGTTTAGAACAAACACAATACTGTTTAAATGCTGCATTTGATCATTACTCACTGAGTTCAGAAAATTATTCGGGATGTGTGGTTTCGTGGATTCAGGATTTCTTTATCGTTTACTATTGTGTCCTAAGATGTGCAGGTTAGGTATATTGGCCGCCAAATTGCCCCGTACTGTTTAGGAATGTGCAGGTTCTGTGGGTTGCCCGTGCTAAATGCGGATTTACAGCAAGAAAGTGGGGTTTTGATCTTGCGGGATACTCTTCAGAGAGGTCGAATGCCTCTTTCTGCATTGTAGGGATTCTATAATTGTTTTGATTGTTTGACCTACCTTTCGCAATACGTGTCTGACGGACTGACGGCAAATGAGGGAATATCATGAATCACATCTAAATGTGCTGCGAATATTCCGCCCACGATAATATCGCCATCTTCAGACAAATTAGGCAAGTCACCTTTTCCTCGAGACTTACAAACCATTCCAGGTGATTCCTGCGTAGACACAACAGCTAGCAATAGGAATATCGGAAACAAAATCATGGCGTTCTTGCACAGAACCTATCACTAGATTCAACGAAATGAGAAAAAAAAGTGGAGTTATAAAGGGACTGTTATGACCCGAGGACATCCCACAGCGCCTCACAGCTAATGAGCCACCTTAGACCTGATCAAATAGTCTACATCTCCGAGACACTGCGCACTCAACTTGTTTATGAAGAATTTTCATTCATGCGGCCGTTCGTAATTAATGAATCGCTATTTCTGGAAACAGAATTCTCGTGAAATAAAAATAAGTCAACTTTTAAACCCCAAGAGAGTCAAAGCTTTCGATTCAGAAACAGGTTGTAAGAAGCCTTAATCCTGCTTATGACCATCTCTAAAACTAGATCAAAAGTAGGTCATTCACCCCATCGATCTGATCGTTTCTGATCTTATTATCCTCAAATCCAGTTTCTTGTCTTTTCTCCAAAATATTTGATTCGCGTATTAATTCAAAATCGGTCTCTCTCATACACAAAAATATACTTCACGAACAACCTGCACAAACCTCCGTGGTAACGGATTCCACAGTTCACGACACTCCGAGTGAAGACAGTCAAAGAACCACAGAGATCTGCAGCACAGAAAATGACTTTCAGCGATTACATCAGTGCTGGTCAAAACCAAGCGTCAAACTATTCTAATCCCATTACCTAACATGGGGCCTATAGCGTTAGAATTTTAAGTGCACGTCGAAATACTTGTTCAATGTTCTCAGGGTTTCTGCCTCTACCACCCTAACAGGCAGTGAGTTCCAGGTATGCACCACCTGCAGTCTAAAGACATTTTTTCCTCACATCTCCTGTAAAGCTTCTACCGTAACTTATATAGAGTCATAGAGATGTACAGCATGGAAACAGAACCTTCCGTCCAACCTGTCTATGCCGACCTGATATCCCAACCCAATCTAGTCCCACCTGCCAGCACCCGGCCCATATCCCGCCAAACGCTTCCTATTCATATACCCATTCAAACGCCTCTTAAATGTTGTAACTGTACCAGCCTCCACCACTTCCTCTGGCAGCTCATTCCATACACGTACCACCCTCTGCGTGAAAAAACTTGCCCCTTAGGTCTCTTTTATATCTTTCCCCTCTCACCCTAAACCTATGCCCTCTAGATCTGGACTCCTCGACCCCAGGGAAAATACTTTGTCTATTTATCCTATCCATGCCCCTCATAATTTTGTAAACCCCTCAGCCTCCAACGTTCCAGGGAAAACAGCCCCAGCCTGTTCAGCCTCTCCCTATAGCTCAAATCCTCCAACCCTGGCAACATCCTTGTAAATCTACGCCCTTGGTCACTGATTCCTCCATCAAGGGAAATGTTTCTTCCAGTGTACCACAACTATGCCCTTCATTATTTTATATATCTCAGTCAGTCCCGTCTCATGTCCTGTGTTCGAAGGAAAACAGTCTGTCTAATCACTCTTTAGTTCTTGTATTCCTCACCTCTGTCTTAAATAGGTTGCTCATTATCCTGAGATTAAGTCCTTTCTTCTGGTATTTCTGAGTAACTTATCTTTGAGTAATTACCCTGTCAAGTTCCCTAAGAATTTTGTATGTTTTGATAAGATCCCCTTTCATTCTTCTATGTTGTATGATTGCAGGCCCACAATTATTTCCCTTTGAAATAAAAGAGAAAGGGAAGTGTACAGATGCTGGATATCAGAGTCAAAAAATGTGGCACTGGAAAATGAAAGTTTTCAGGCATCTGAGGGGCATCGACGTTTCAGGTATAAGCCTTTCATCAGGAATTGGGGGGTTGGAAGAGGGCTGAGAGATAAATAAGAGGGTGGAAGTGGAGCTCGGGCGGGGTGGAAGGTAGCTGGGAACGTGATAGGTAGATGCAGATGGGCATGAGGGTGATTGGTCAGAGGGGAGGGTGGAGCAGATACGTGCGAATGAAGATAGGCAGGTAGGACAGTTAAAGAAGGTGGAGCCGAATTGGAGGGTTGGGTCTGGGTTGAGGGGAGGGGAGGGGAGATGAGGAAACTGGTGAAATCGATGTTGGGACTGTGTGGTTGGAGCATCCCAAGGCGGAAGATGAGGCATTCTTCCTCTAACAGCAGGTGGCTTGGATTTGGCAATGCAGGAGGTCTGGGACTTACATGTCCTTGGCGGACTGGGAAGGGTAGTTGAAATGGTCGACCACGGGGTGGTGGGGTTGTTTTATGCGTGTGCCCCAGAGATGTTCCCTGAAACATTCCACGAGTTGGCGTCCTGTTGCCCCAATGTAGAGGAGACCACTTCGAGAGCAATGGACACTGTAGATGAGGTGTTTGGATACGCAGAAAATCTCTGTTGGATGTGGAAGGATCCTTTGGGGCTTTGGCTGGAGGTGAGGGGGGTGTGTGGGTGCAGTTTTTACATATCTTGCAGCAGCACGGGAAGGTGCCAGGAGGGCAGTGTGGGTTGGTGGCGGGTGTGGACCTAACCAGGGAGTGAGAGAGCAAATGGTCTCTTTGGAATACTGGTTGGAGTGCGGAGGAAATATTTCTCTAGTGGTGGGGTCTGATTGTAGGTGGTGGAAAAGGCAGAGGGTAATGCGTTGTATCCAAAGATTAGTGAGGTGGAAGGTGAGGACCAGAGCTTCTATCTTTGTGGTTGGAAGGGCGGAGGCTAAAAAAAGGAGGCTATCTGGGAATTCCTGGAGTGGAATTAGAACATAGAACATAGAACACAGAAAAATATAGCGCAGTACAGGCCCTTTGGCCCTCGATGTTGCGCCGATCCAAGCCCACCTAACCTACACTAGCCCACTATCCTCCATATGCCTATCCAATGCCCGTTTAAATGCCCATAAAGAGGGAGAGTCCACCACTGCTACTGGCAGGGCATTCCATGAACTCACGACTCGCTGAGTAAAGAATCTACCCATAACATCTGTCCTATACCTACCACCCCTTAATTTAAAGCTATGCCCCCTCGTAATAGCTGACTCCATACGTGGAAAAAGGTTCCTACGGTCAACCCTATCTAAATCCCTAATCGTCTTGTACACCTCTATCAAGTTACCCCTAAACCTTATTTTCTCCAATGAAAACAGCCCCAAGTGCCTCAGCCTTTCCTCATAAGATCTTCCTACCATATCAGGCAACATCCTGGTAAACCTCCTCTGCACCCGTTCCAGTGCCTCCACATCCTTCCTATAGTACGGCGACCAAAGCTGCACACAATACTCCAGATGCGGCCGCACCAGAGTCTTATACAACTGCAACATGACCTCAGGACTCCGGAACTCAATTCCTCTACCAATAAAAGCCATTACGCCATATACCTTCTTCACAGCACTATTTACCTGGGTGGCAACTTTCAAAGATCTGTGTACATGGACACCAAGATCCCTCTGCTCATCCACATTACCAAGTATCCGACCATTCGTCCAGTACCCCATCTTCTTGTTACTCTTACCAAAGTGAATCACCTCACACTTAGCTACATTGAACTCCATTTGCCACCCTTCTGCCCAGCTCTGCAGCTTATCTATATCCCGCTGTAACCTGCCACATCCTTCCTCACTGTCAACAACTCCACTGACTTTCGTATCATCCGCAAACTTGCTCACCCAACCTTCTAGCCCCTCCTCCAGGTCATTTATAAAAATGACAAACAGCAATGATCCCAAAACAGATTCTTGAGGAACACCGCTAGTAACTGCACTCCAAGATGAACCTTTACCATCAACTACTACCCTCTGTCTTCTTCCAGCCAGCCAATTACTAAACCAAACCTCCAACTCACCCTCAATTAGTCCTCCTGGGAGCAGATAAGGCGAAGGTGAAGGATTTGGGTGTAAGGGATAACATTTTTACAGGAGGGGTTTTGGGAGGATGTGTAGTCCAGGTAGCTGTGGGAGTCGGTGGGTTTGAAGTAGATGTCCATGTTTAATTGGTTGCCAGAGATGGAGACGGAGAGGTCCAGGAAGGGGAGGGAGATGTTGGAGATGGTCCAGCTGAACGCCTGGAGGAAGAATGCCTCATCTCTCACCTTGGGACTATCGAACCACACGGCAGCAATTTGATTTCACCAATTTCCTCAACTCCACTCCTACCACATTATCCCAGATTCAACATTCCAAAACAGCACTGACCTCTTGAATTGTCCTCCCTTCCCACCTATCTTCTCCAACCTCCCTTCTGACCATCCCCCCACCTGGATGCACTGTACCTTCCCAGCTATCACACGCCAGCCCCACCACTATCTCCTGTTTATCTCTCAGACACCTCCCCCTCTCCCTCAGCCCCCAACCCCCACCCCCCCCCCACCCCGCTCCACGCCCCGCAAATTCCTGATGAAGGCCTTATGCCTAAAACGTCGAATCTCCTGCTCATTGGATGCTGGCTGACCTGCAGTGCTGTTCGAGTGCCACACTTTTCGAACTTTTAAAACACAGGGCAACTTTCCATTTATCTTTGTATTACCTGCTAAACGTGTATTGTTGTTCATAACTTCTGTACGAGACCCCCTAAATATAATTGTCCACTTCGACCGCCTGCAGTTTTGCGGTCTCAATATGGAATTCAATAATTTTCGAGCCTGATTCCATCCTTCCATGTTTTGTACCCATGCCACACCGCTTCCTGTTGTGATATGCGTTGCATTTAGCACAGTGATTCAGTGTCTCCAACGTCCAGGCCTATGATCACTTTACAAGGGTTGCGTTCAGCAGATCTCACCAATCTTCACACTCTCAGCCCTTCTTATCTGTTATTCTGCTTTTCTTCTTTCCTGATGTGCTGGCCATTATCTCTTGTTCACCGACCCCTTCATATATCTCTCTGCCTCGACTAGGTCTCCACATATCCACTTACTCCCCAACCTGATTTCGGCGCAAATACCAGGTTTTTCGAGCTATTAACAGTTCTCATGAAAAGTCGTGGGACTCAAAGCGTGATCTCAGTTTTCTTTTCATAGATGTTACTAGATTGACTGAGTTTGCGCAGCAATATCTGTTTTTGCTTCAGGTCTTCAGTGTTTGAAGTTTTTGGTTGATTGCAGAACATTACATGGAACACAGAGCATTATAGCGCAGTACAGGCCATTTGGCCCTCGATGTTGAGCCAACCTGTGAAACCAGTCTGTAGCCCATCCTACCTACACTCGTCCATATGTCTATCCAATGACCATTTAAATGTCCTCAAAATTGGCGAGTCTACTACTGTTGCAGGCATGCCCCTACCACTCTCTGAGGAAATAAACTATCTCTGACATCTGTCCTATATCTATCACCCCTCAATTCAAAGCTATGTCCTCTCGTGCTAGTCATTGCCACCCGAGGAACATGGCTCTCACTGTCCACCATTTCTAACCCCCTTATTATCTTATATGTCTCAATTCAGGGGGTAAAAACAATGACTGCAGATGCTGGAAACCAGATTCTGGATCAATGGTGCTGGAAGAGCACAGCAGTTCAGTCAGCATCGAGGAGCTTCAGCAAAATCGACGTTTCGGGCAAAAGCCCTTCATCAGGAATCCTGATGAAGGGCTTTTGCCCGAAACGTCGATTTTGCTGAAGCTCCTCGATGCTGACTGAACTGCTGTGCTCTTCCAGCACCATTGATCCAGAATATGTCTCAATTCAGTCACCTCTCAGCCTTCTTCTCTCAAACAAAAACAGTGTCAAGTCCCCCAGCTTTCCTCGTAAGACCTTCCCTCCATACCAGGCAACATCCTAGTAAATCTCCTCTGAATCCTTTCCAAAGCTTCCACGTCAGATGGGCCAATGAGCTGAGAAGTGGCAAATGGAGTTTAATTTAGACAAATGCGAGGTTCTACATTTTGGGAAAGCAAATCTTAGCAAGACTTATACACTTAATGGTAAGGTCCTAGGGAGTGTTGGCTGAACAAAGAGACCTTGGAGTGCAAGTTCATAGTTCCTTGAAAGGGGAGTCGCAGGTAGATAGGATAGTGAAGAAAGCGTTTGGTATGCTTCCTTTTGTCGGTCAGAGTATTCAGTACAGGAATTGAGAGGTTATGTTGCGGATGTACAGGACATTGGTTAGGCCACTGTTGGAATATTGCGTGCAATTCTGGTCTCCTTTCTATCAGAAAGATGTTGTGAAACTTGAAAGGGTTCAGAAAAGATTCACAAGGATGTTGCCAGGGTTGGAGGATTTGAGTTATAGGGAGAGGCTGAACAGGCTCGGGGTGTTTTCCGTGGAGCGTCAGAGGCTGAGGAATGACTTTATAGAGGCTTACAAAATCATGAACGGAATGGATAGGGTGAATAGACAAAGTATTTTCCCTGGGGTCGAGGAGTCCAGAACTAGAGGGCATATGTTTAGGGTGAGAGGGTAAAGATATAAAAGAGACCTGAGGGGCAACTGTTTCACGCAGAGGGTGGTGCGTGTATGGAATGAGGTGCCAGGGGAAGTGGTGGAGAGTGATACAACTGCAACATTTAAAAGGCATTTGGATGGGTATATGAATAGGAAGCGTTTGGAGGGATATGAGCTGGGTGCTGGCAGGTGAGAGCAGATTGGGTAAGGATATCTGGTCGGCATGGACCAGTTGGACCGAAGGGTATGTTTCCGTGCTGTATATCTCTATGACTCTATCCTTCCTATAATCCAGTGACCAGAAGTGTACGCAATACTCCAAGTGCTACCACACCAGAGTTTTGTACAGCTGCAGTATGATCTCATGGTTCCGAAACTCAATCCCTCTATCAATAAAAGCTAACACACCCTATGCCTCTTTAAAAACCCCATCAACCTGGTTGACAACTATATACCTGGACACCGAGAACCCTCTGCTCATCTACGCTACCAAGAAGCTTACCAGTAGCCTACTAGTCTGCATTCCTGTTACTCCTTCCAAAAATACAGTCTATTATACGCGGAGAATGTGCATCTGCTAATCATAAAAGGGCAGTCTGAGAAGAAAATTACTCCAACTAATAAATTAAATGAAAATGATTCCGAGCGAATAGTAAGGCCAACGTAAAAAGTGCAACTTGTGCATGGAATTCATATCCAGACCAACATGAAAGGTCGCCAATGCGTCAGACTACAAAATAGCATTCATAACCTTGAAACAATGTCGAAATAAATTACATTTGTATTCATTAGAACAAAAGCACAAATATATTGAAAATAATGCAAGTTTATAATTCATCAAGGAATATTGACATTGCAATAACAATTTCCAGAATGAACATATTGTGGGCAGAAAGAGAGGAAGCTAAGTACTACAGTGGAGACCCTCTGCCCATCATGTTTTTCTTTGTGTTATTCTCCGGTTTCACTAAGATAATGTAACATTTCGGAGCAAAAATACAGACAAGTAAACCAAAGCTTGACGCCCAAATGGCAAACACTTCGACAGCCACCGTGTACTTTCCAGGAGAGCTGACATAAGCCGGAATAAAAGTGATCCAAACAGCACAGAAGATCAGCATACTGAAAGTTATATACTTCGCGTCATTGAAATGATCTGGAAGTTTCCGGGCAAGAAAAGCTAGCAGGAAGCATACAGTGGACAGAAGACCAATATAACTGGATACGAAATAAAAGGCTTTTAAAGAGCCCACGTCACATTCCAAGATAATAATGTCTCTATAATACGCCATGTTTTTTACTGGATAGGGAGGTGATACAATGAGCCAGATTGTGCAAACTAAACCTTGAAGAAATGTGAGGACGAATACTCCTAACCGTTGCTGCATGGGTCCAAACCAGTTCACCAAGTTGTTGCTGGGAAGAGTTGATTTAAAAGCGATCACAACAAGAACAGTTTTCCCCAAAATACAGGAAATACAGAGAACAAATACAATTCCAAACGCAGTTCGCCGCAACATGCAGGACCATCCGGTCGGTTTCCCAATGAAGGTAAGTGAGCACAGGAAGCAAAGCGTTAGGGCAAAGAGAAGGAGGAAGCTCAGCTCCGAATTGTTCGCTCGAACGATAGGAGTTGCCCGATACCGGAAGAATATAATGGCTGTAGCCAGTGCAAGACACGCTCCCACGAAAGCAAGTGCCACTAAGACGTAGGCGAGAACTTCTTGAAAGGAAAGGAATTCAATCTTTTTGGGAACACATCGATCTTTTTGCTGATTCGACCAGTATTCCAAAGGACACTTTACGCAATCGATGGAATCTGAAAGAATGAAAGAATCTTCCTTTTATTACGAAAATGATATTGTCACAAGCTAACATGGTATTCGGTCCCGCGTTCATGCATACCTGTGGTGTTGCTGATCTCACCATCGCCGCACTCTGCACAGTCAAAACAACATATTGGCTGACCTTTCCTGCTGACCTTTCTTGTTCCAGGAGGACAAGGTTCTGAGCAAAGAGCGCGTGGAATCTAAAACAAAGCAAATAATGCCATGTTATCCACATAATGGATTCACCGCGTAACACACATAGAAATATTCGTACTTTGCCATTAAGAGAGGTATACTGCAAGACCGGGTAGCCTACTCTTCCACTGTGAACTGTACGTCTTCCCTTTCAAATCTTGAACCAATAGTATTTTTAATGTTGACTGTTCGATGTGTTGCTACCATTCCCTCAAGCAGTGCATTTAAGATCATGACAATTCTCTGGGTGTTGCCTTTTAAATCTGGTTCATTCGCTCCAGGATTGGCTAATCTTCTGCCAGCGGAAGTTGCTCTCCAAGTCACGCAGAGCTTTGATTTGACAATTTATTGCTCTTATTTCATTCACCTTGAATTAAAGTCATTGAACTTCCTGCCAACAACGCTGGAGATGTACCAGCACCAGTTGGCTGTGATACTTGTAGGAGAAGATTCAAGAATGTTTTCTTGACAATGATTAGGCTTAAATCTTTTTCTGCCCAACGACTCACACGGATCATTGTGAACTTTTATGAAGGCCTGCAATGACAACTGCCATTTTACTTAACAGACATTTTGTTTTAAAATGAAGTACAATTTGATGTGCACTTGTTTATTATTGTTTGTAAATATCTAACACTAGGAAAAATATCAAAAATGTTGCTCTGCTGGACCAAATCTATTAGTGCAGAGACTGGTTGTTACTTGCAAGTGAATGCATCAAAGATACATTTTGATTAACATTGCTTTAATACATTGCACAATTAACATTCTGAATGTTCCTGCAACGATTGTGGAAAATCGAAGAGAAAAGTGATTGCCAGTTGGATTGCAGTATCATGACTAATTTCCTTCCAGTGTAAATATTAACCCTGGTGCTGTGATCAACTTAAAGATTGCATTGCAAATTGTAGTTGAAGGATTGGTCGTTGTGAACACAGATTGTATTCAATAAAATTTACCACTTATTTGTAGAACATATTTCATAACATGTTAGAAGGAGTGTCGATAATGTAAAGTTGAGACCTATCAATGAAACATGCTTGTAAATACAATGGATTTTTTTCTCTCTTAAACTAATAAAGGTAATTATCGTCTGTTATCTACGAATGCCTTAAACAATTCTCTAAATGAACACTGACTACAGCTGACAGAAACCCACCCAAAGCAGTTTTCCTCTCTTCACACAGGGTACAACTGGCAAGAGAATGCAAACGCATGGAATTAAGCTTAGTGCGTGAGTTTAAGAGTATGAAACTTCATCTTTTGCAATCTTACAATCTAAAGTAAAGGGAACGGTGGACAGTTAGGAATTGTATTTTAATTTCTTTCAGGCCTAAGGAATGTTTAAACAAGCTCCCCCAGTACTGTTGCCACTTCACGTAATTAAGCTAATTACGTAAACAGGTTAGATCTGGTCTTTGTATGTTGGCAGGGTATAATATAAATGTTCGACCTAAAATGTTCCCAGCACAAAATGCGACCTGCAAGAGAATGCAAACATTGGGAATTGAGCTAAATGTGGGAGTTTAGCTAAGTGGGAGAAGGAGGCCTTACGTTGTAACGGCCATTTTTGCAAGGGACTGCTTTGTGTTAGTCGTATTACTGCTTCGATAAAAGAGCGGATCTAGGTGAAAACCAGGCTTTGTTAAGGAGAGCGAACTGCTACATGGCAAAGGTTAGGTCAGGCGCCTTCCCCCCAAGACCCACTCCCCACCCTCACCCCTACCCCGAGAAATCTGTTCGTTGTCAATGGGGTAGAGATGACGTGAGTGGTATGCTCTATCTGTCAGATGTGGGAGATCACGGAGTAGCTTGAGAGAAGTGGTCACACCGCAGGCATAGTCAGGAAGACAAGTGACAACAATGCAGATAGTACAAGAGTCTCGTAAGGCTATCCCCCTCTCAACAAGTATATCGTCTTGGATATAGTTGGAGTCTGTGCAAATACATAAGGAGAAAATAGCTGGCTACAGCAGCCAAGGTTTTGGCACCATTTCTGCCTCTGCTGTAAAGCGGGGTATGGAAGAGTCCACGCATACTATTAGAACACAGAACATGGAATGGTATAGCACAAAACAGGCCCTTCAGCCCACGATTTTGTGTCAAGCATTTACCTTAATCTAAGATCAACCTAACGTACATATGCCTCAATTCATTGCGGTCCATGTGCTTGTCCAGTAGTCGCTTAAATGTCCCCAATGTTTCTAACTCTACTGCCAACATTGGCAGTGCATTCCACGCACCCAAAGCTCTCTGCGTAAAGGAACTACCTCTGACATCTGCACCACACCTTCCACCAATCACCTTAAAATTGTGACCCCTCGTGACAGCCATGTATGCCCTGAGGAAAAGTCTATGGCTGTCTACTCTATCTATGCCTCTCACTACCTTGTACATCTCTGTCAATTCACCTCTCTTCCTTCATCTGTCCAGTGTGAAAAGCTCTAGCTCCCTCAACCTCTCTACATAAGACAAGCCCTTCAATCCAATCAGCATTTTGGTAAATGTCCTCTACGTCATCTCTAAAGCATCTACATCCTTCCAATAATGAGGTGACCAGAACTGTACACAATATTCCAATTACGGTCTAACCAGGATTTTATAGGGCTGCAGCAAAACCTCGGGGCTCTTCAACTCAATCCCACTGTTAAGGCAAGCCAAAATTCCACACACCGTTTTGACAGCCCTATCAACTTGGGTGGCAACTTTGAGGGATCTATGTATGTGGACCCCCAAGATCCCGCTTTTCCTCCACAGTGCCAAGAATCCTCTCTTTAAACCAGTGTTCAGCATTCAAATTCGATCTTCCAAAATAAGTCATTTCACATTTATCCAAGTTTAACTCCATCTGCCACTTCTCAGCCGAGCTCTGCGTCCTGTCAACGTCTTGTTGAAACCTACAACAGTCCTGAACACAATGTACGGCACCACCGATCTTTATGTCATCGGCAAACTTAATAACCCCACACTTCCACTATTTCATCCAAGTAATTTATAAAAATTACAAAGAGCAGAGGCCCAATAACAGCTCCTAGCAGGTCACCATTGGTCGCTGACCTCCAGGCAGAATGCTTTCCATCCACTACCATGTGCTATCTTCTTTCGGCCAACCATTGCATATACCACATTATAGGAAGGATGTGGAAGCTTTGGAAAGGATTCAGAGGAGATTTACTAGGATGCCACCTGATATGGAGGAAAGGTCTTACGAGGAAAGCCTGGAGGACTTGAGGTTGTTTTCGTTGGAGAGAGAAAGATTGAGGGTTGACTTAATTGGGACATATAAGATAATCAAAGGGTTAGATAGGGTGGACAGTGAGAGCCTTTTTCCTCGATGGTGATGGCTAACACGAGGGGGATTAGCATTAAATTGAGGGGTGATAGATAAAGGACAGATGTCAGAAGTAGTTTCTTTGCACAGAGAATAGTAGGGGCATGGAACGCACTGCCTATGACAGTAGTTGAGTCGCTAATTTTAAGGACATTTAAATGGTCATTAGATAGACATATGGATGAAAATGGAGCAGTATCGGTTAGATGGACTTCAGATTGGTTTCACACGTCAGCACAACATCGAGGGCCAAAGGACCTCTACTGCACTATAATGTTCGATGTTCTATGTCCTAATTCTGTATCCACACAGACACATGTTCCTGTATCCCATACGTCCTAACTTTCTGAATGAGTCTATCATGGGGAACCTTATCAAATGCCTTACTGAAATCCATATATACCACATCCACTGCTCAACCTTAGTCAACTTGTCTCATAACATCCTCAAAGAACTCAATAAGGCTTGTGAGGCATGACCTGCCCTCACAAAGCCATGCTGACTATCTTTACTCAAACTACATTTTCCAAATAGTCAGCAATCCTATCTCTCAGAATCCTCTCCAGTACCAGGCTTACCACAGGCATAAGACTGACTAGTCAGTAATTCCTACGGATTTCCCTATCCCCTTTCTTTAACAGAGGAACAGCATTCGCCTCCATCCAATCACCTGGTATTACTCCCGTGGAGAGTGATGATGCAAATATCATTGCCAGAGGCGCAGCAATCTTATTCCTTGGCTTCCTGTGGTAACCTTGGATATATCTGGTCTGGCCATGGGGACTTATCTTTCTTGATGCTTCCCAGAATTTCCAGCACATCCACATTTTTTTTAATATCAATCTATTCAAGCCTAGTAATCTGGTCCATGATGTTCCCATTATCAGCAAAGTCCCTCTCTCTAGTGAATACTGAAGCAAAAAACTAACTTGGGCCACCCTGACCTCTTCAGACTCCAGGCACAAGTTCCTTCCACTATCTCTGAGCAGCCCTACCCTCAATCTGACCATTTTCATATTCCTCACATAAACTAGAATGCTTTCCTAATCCTTCCTGCTAACGCTTTCTCGTGCCCACTCCTAGCACTCTTAAGTCCATTTTTGAGATCTTTCCTAGTTACACTGTAATCCTCTAAAGTTGTGCCAGATCCTTGCTTCATCAACCTTAAGTAAGCTTCCTTCTTCCTCTTGACGAGAGGTTCCTCTTCTCTTGTCATCCAAGGCTCCTTCACCTTATCATTCCTTGCCCGTTTCAGTGGGACAAAGTTATCCAACACTCACAAGTGTTCCTTAAATAGCCTACATATTTCTGTTGTGCATTTCCCTTAGAACAACTGTTTCCAATTTATGCTCCAAAGCTCCTATCTAATCCCCTTCCCTAATTAAGTACCTTCCCATATGGTTCTATCCCTCTCCATGGTTATGATAAGCATGAGGCAGTTGTGGTCACTGTCACAAAATGCTCTCCCACTGAGAGATCCGACACCCAGCCTGGCTTGTTGGATAGCACCAAATGCAATATGGCCTCTCAACATACCTCCACCCAACCCCCTCACCCCCACCCCCGTCGGCCCATCTACATATTGAGTCCTGAATCCTTCCTGACACTCATGACAAAATCGGCTCCATCCAGATCATCTGCACTAAGGAGGTTCCAATCAATATCAGGGAGTTGAATTACCCATAACAACAAATTTGTTACATCTACACCTTTCGAACATCTGTTGTCCCATCTGTTCTTCCATCTCTCTGCTGCTATTGGGGTGTCTATAGAAAGCACCAAATAAAGTGACTGTTCCTTTCCTGTTACTTACTTCCACCCATACTGACTCGGTAGACAAACCCTCCTCAACAACTATCTTTTCTGCAGCTGTCATGCACTCTCTAATTAACAATGCTACGCCCCCTCATCTTTTTACCTTCCTCCCTGTTCTTTTTATAACATCTAATCGCTGGAACATCCAGCAATCATTCCTGCCCCTGTGAAATCCATGTCTCCATTATGGCCACAACATCATAGTTGTGATAGCAATTGTGATAGTTAATCGAGTCAGCGACACAAATAGGTAATTCTGTGGCCACTGGCGATGTTCTAGGATGGTGTGTTGTCTCCTTAGTGTCACGGTTAAGAGCATCTCAGAGTAGTTGCAGAAAATCCGCATAGGTAAGTGTAAGCAGCTTGAAGTCATTACACATATTGGTACCAGAGACATATGTAGAAAAAGGGATGAAGTCCTGCTAAGCGAATACAGGGAACTAGGCCAGAGTTTATAAAAAAAGGACCTCGGTGGGAGTAATATCTGACTTACTCCCCATGCGGCTTACTCCCCATGCCATTTACGAGTGAGAGTAGGAATAACAGATAGGTCAGAAGAATGTGTGGCAGAAGAGTTGGTGCAGTGGGAAGGGATTAACATTTTGGAACATTAGGATCTCTTCTGGGGTCAACGCGACATATGCAAGAGAGTAAGGTCACACCTGAACTGGAGGGGGACCAATATCCTGATGGGCTGATACGCGAGAGCTACTCAGCAGGATTTAAACTGGTCTGACACGAGGGTAGGACCTTAAGTAGTAGGAAGACAAAACAGGAGATTAATGTTGGGCAGAAGTTAAAAAGAGCAAGTTGCATGGACAAGAGCAAAGCAGAGAGCGAGAAAATATTGGTGAATTAAAATGTATTAGTTTCAGAGCAAAAGGCCTGACAGGTAAAACAGATGAATTCATGACGTGGATTAAACACGAGACTGGCATATTATAGCTATTGCACAAACGTGGCTGAGGGTGGGGCAGCACTGGCAGCTCAGTATTTCAGGGTACAAATCCCTTGGAAGGATAGGAGAGGCAAGAGAGGAAGGGGAATGGTGATCCTGATTTGGGAAAACATTCAGGCAATACTGAGCGAGGATATTCTTGAAGGATTGTCCAGTGAAGATATATGGCTGGAACTGAGATATTAGAAGGGGTTGATCACTTTGAAGAGAATGTACTATAGGCTGCAAAGTAGTCAGAGGGAAATTGAGGCACACATATATAAGGATATCGCAAATAGCTGTCAGGATAATAAGGTTGTAGTAGAAGGGGATTTTGACTTCCCAAACGGACTGGGACTGCTATTGGGTTAAGGAATTTGTTAAGTTTGTTCAAGAAAATGTTTTCAATCAAAATGTAGATGGTCCCATTAGAGAAGGGACAGAAGTCAGCCTCCTTTTCAGAAATAAGGTATGGCAAGAATCTGAGATGTTAGTGGGGCAGCACTTTGGGACCAGTGACCACAATTCTCTAGCTTCAAAATTGTTTTGGGAAAGGATAGGCCTGGCCCACAAGTTAAACCTCTGAACTGGGGCAAGAGCAATTTTGATGGTATCAGACAGGAACTTTGAAAAGTTAACTTGGTAGGCTGCTTGCAGGTAAAGGAATGTCCCCAAGTGGGGAACTCTCCAAGGTGAAATATTGAGAGTTCAGGGATAATATGTTCCTGTTAGTATAAAGGACAAAGCTGGCAGATGTAAGCAAAAACAGGATGATTAGAGATATTGAGGTACTGGTCAAGATAACAAAGTAGGCATATGTCACCCACAGACAGCTGTGATCATGTTAATCCCTTCAGTAATATAGGTAGTGTAGGAGTACAATTGAGAGAATTCAGGAGGGCAAAAGCGGGGCATCAGGTAATCTTGACAGATAAGGTATATGAGAATCCAAATAAATTGTACAAGTATATTAAGGGTAAAAGAATAACTAGGACGAGAAAATGCCCCATTAAAGACCATTGAGGCCATCAATGTGACGAACTGCAGAAGATTAGTAAGATCCGAAATGAATGTTTCATGTCAGTATTCACTATGAAGAAAGACATGGAAGCTCGGAAATTTGGGAAAATAAGTAATGATGACTTGCATAGACTCCAGATTACATAAGCGGAGGTACTGGAGGTCTTAAAATAAGGGAAGTTAAGTAAATCCCTAGAAGGTGATGAAGTCTATCAAGGACGTTTTGAGAAATGAAGGAAGAAATTATGAGCCCTTTATTGGGGATATTTGTATCATCAACAGCCAAGGATGAGGAGATGGAAGACAGAAGGGGACTAATGTTGCGCCATTATTTAAGACAGGCTACAAGGAAAAGCCAAGTAACTGTAGCTGGTGAGCCTGATGTCAGTGGTAAGTTGGTGGAGGGGATTTTGAAAGACAAGACTTAAATGTATTTACTAAAGCAAGGAATTAATAGGAGTAGTCAGCATAGCGTTGTGGGTGGAAATTGTATCTTACAAACGTGATTGAGTTTTTTTTAAGACTTGACCATGAAGATAGATGGAGTTAGACATTTGGGAACATGGACCTTATTAAGGACTTCGATAAGATTCTGCATGGTAGTCTGCTTGGTAAGGTTAGTTTACACACAATCCAGTAAAAGCTAGCCAAATGGCTACAAAATTGGCCTGACAATAGTTAACTGAATGTGGTGCTAGAGAGTCGTCTTTTGGACTTGATACCTATGACCAGCAGTGTACCACAAAGATCTTGATTTCACAGTTGTTGCCATTCATATAAACGATTTGGATGAGAATATTGGAAGCATGAAAAGAAGCTGTATGTGCTTTTATGTATCATTAGACCATGAGCATCACTGGCAAGGCCTGTATTTATTTTCCTTTCTTATAGTTCCATGGGTGTGTTAACCATATTTATGAATTCAAGAGCATGTAGTTTCTGTATGTTAATTCCATCAAGGCCTTTCATAATCTTAAAATCCTCCTATCAGCACACCACTTGGAAAGAAAACAAAATTGACGATTGGCTACAACTAACAGGTACAGAAATTCCTAGAGAAAAATAGCAGGTCCATCAATATCTACGATGAGGAAACAGCCAACTATTTTGAGTCCAGACATTTGTCTTCTTGGCTGTTAACTCTCTGAATCGATATACATAATGAATACAGAAATATCCTTATTTCCAGATAAGAATTAAAAGGGGGCATCCAAAATCTTGACAAAAACATGATTTATTTCATGTCAGATGTTTTGCAACCAAAAAGGCAATCAGAAGTGGAGAATGAAAACTGCATTCCTACTGTTGAACCGTTCAGAATCCTCATTGTGAAAAGCAGGAGCAAAACGTTATGCTTTTACTGGTAGAGGAAGAATTAAGATGAAAAGAAGTAGCCTAGAAAACTCTTCAGTTGCATGCAACGCTATAAGAAGGGAAAATAAGGCCTTGCCTGTGATGCTCATGGTCTAATGATACATAAGAGCACATGCAGCTTCTTTCCAATTTTTTCATATATAAATTTCAATTTTTGCCATGATTTCTCAGTGCAAATCATAAGAATCATACCTGCTTATCAGTGGAGCTCCACACGATATCGTCGATATTCAGGACGAGTTCTTGTCCCTCTGGCGCTGAACCTTCATAATATCCAATATTTACAATTTCAAGCGAACTTTCCGTTCGCATTTGTAAATTTACTATGTCATACGTCGGGACTGGATCACCATTTTCGTCAAAATATACGACTTCTCCAGTCTTAGCAGTGAAATTTACCAACTGAAGGTAATGCAGCAGCTACAGGAAAACAATGCAAGACATGTAGATCTTTGGCCGTCAGCTGAATCCATACATTAAAATTCATTCAAACTAATTTCAGCAAATGAACACTGAAGTGAGAAAGGAATGATATCACAAACTGTCATCTGGAGGGAAACAAATAAAACTTAGAGATCCATCCTCCATTTTTGTAAGTTTCTGATCCTCGTACTCAGAATCGCTCTGATTGAGAAAATGTGGACATTAGATCCAATAAAGAGGTTTTTTTCTGACAGCGCAGAATAGCTACCAGGGAGTGCTGAATTGTTGGAAGGACATGTTTCAAATAAAGCATTCTCCTGAGAATTAAGGCCTAAACAACACCTTGAAACTCGCCACTATGTACTGCAGAACAAAATCTAGGACCGATACTCTGATATTATTTGTGGCATGTTATTGGGAACGATACAGGGTATTTATTGCTTTCAACATCACAGCAGTGCCTGACCTTCACAAGCCCCTCTTTGTCTGTAGGATGCTGCTGAAGGGCGTACGGATTTGGAGGTCTTTGCAAGAACATCCTATTCGATTTGAAACCAACTTTCTGTTTTAAGCGAATTTTCAATATTTCTCAAATCCAAATTTTATATTGGAACAGACTTGCGCTATTGGTGTGATTTTCTTTCATTCTCTGAGGGAAACATTGGGTCCATCCAAATAAGATTGGTTGCGAAAAATGAGCTTTAAAAAAGCTACAAGTGAAAATCGAACAGCACACACATTCATGCTTGACGGCGTTAGTGGGCTGTATCTGAAACAAAATTAAATATTTTCCTACCTGCCAGGGTTGAAATCTTGAAATGTGAGCACAAGCATTATTCAAAAACGGGCCATTGCCTTCTTCACAGGACAGCATATCGTCAAGTGCATGTGCAACAGCATAAACCGCTTTGTACACATGGTAGGAACTTCCGTCCATGATAGCTGGAAGATAGGCATTTTCCAACCCATTTAAATGTTCATTCCCTGTGCATGACCGCACTTGAAATGTAGAACTTCGCTTCTCTGTCGCGTTGTCCTTTGTTAAAGAGCACGAAAATAGAGTCTCCCAAAACGTCTTCACAAAAACGCTTTCAGGAAACCTAGAAGGATGAATTTTCAGAAGGTGATCTCTGAGGCCGGCTACTTCTGTCATATGGGTGGCTGGACCAATGGCCCCAGTGAGAAACCTTACTCTCTCTTCAGGTGAGAATATATCTTCTGTAATCCACCCTTCACTTCCAATCCATTGTATCCCCGTTACGTTTTGGCGCAATATCTCCTTAATTAGCACTCGCATATCGGTGCCATGCAGAAATCCAACCACAACCTTTGTCGTCGCCTCTTTCATCACCTGCACTATTTTGTGAATTTTCTCGGCAGAATCGGTTCTGTGAAACGATTCCGAGTACGCGATGCAAATCCCTATTTTTTGAGCCTCTTCAACAAATGTTCTCATCCCAAAATTCCCATAATCTGTGTTACTTCTAACCGTCCCAATCCAATTCCAGCCGAATGTTTTCACAAGTTCAGCGAGAAGTTTGGACTGATATTTGTCACTTGGTATCGTTCTGAAGAAAGTCGGGTATTCTTGCTTATCGCTCAGACAGGAGCAAGTCGAAAAGTAACTGATCTGCAACGAAAAGCGTGAAAATATGAAAACATTCCTTCACTGCATTTAGATTTTTTTTTAAACACACGTCAAGATTTTAATTATGAATTAATTTTATTTTCGCACATTACCGCAATATCAAATCTTACCACCGATTGTTGGAAGTAATCAAACAAAATAAATCCTTTGCAGAGTTGGTAAAACAACAAATGAGAAGCTGAAATTTATAATCATCAACACCGTGGTTGCGTGAGAACTATCTTCCTTCAGCGTTCTGACAATGGACCTTTCTACTAGCATATTAAAGATAGTCTGAAATAACCTCTATTCCTCTGACTGCAGTGTCGCTACACGTTGTGGCAGTACACTCATAAGCCAAACGCAGGAGGTTGCGGCATGGTTCTAATATCCGGAGATAAGCAATCCACAAAAGTAGATTCTGGGGATATACAATAGATATGTGTGATATCCACAAATCCCACTATAGCAAATAATAATATTTGAATTCAATAAAATCAGGAATACACAAAAAGGCTACCCTGATTACATTTTGGGTGGCACGGAAGCTCAAGTGGTTAGCACTGCTGTATCACTGTGCTAGGGAACCGGTTTCGATGACACCGTTGGGTGGCTGGTTAGAGTTTGCGCGTCCTCCCCATGTCGTTGTGAGTTTACTCCAGTTGCTTTGCTGTCCTCCATCAACTGAAAGATGCGCTGTTAGGTGGATTAGTAATGCTAAATTGCCCCTTATTATCCAGGTCTCTGCATGCTAGGTGGTCGGCACTATAAATGCTGGGACAGGGTGGGATGTTCTTCGGAGTGTCAGCGTCCACTCCATGCTCCAACTGGCAACTATTCACACTGTCGGGCCACGATCCTAGCGGCATTGTAAAAGTGCAGTCAAATACTTGAAATATTACCATTGGAATTCCGAACGCTCCAACTGTCCTTGCGGCTGTAATGGATGAGGTGGATATATCACAGCCAATAATGGCTGCAACATTGGAAGAACCTTTACAATCTGGGTACTCAATTAGTTCTTCTTCTCCGTTCACCAAAACTAGCGCTGCTTTCGCCGCTATCGCGGAGGTCGAGCAGTCATCGTAGATCTCATATCCCAGGGTGATATTCGGAAGTAGAGTTTTGCTCCTGTTTATTTCTTCAATAGCAAAAATCATGGTCTGCATCAGGCGAAAGCTTGAGATGTCAAAACTGCATGGTGAGATGAGAAAGGAAATTATGTGCATATTTCATTCAACATCAAACTTTGTGGATGACTTTCACCCAGATATTCCAGACACACCGCACCAGCACTCTCCCCCCTCCCCACCCCCGACCTCAACTCAATTGAGAATCACAATAGAAACAGAAATTCTGACCAACAGATTTAGGCTGGAACTTGCAGTTTACCGGAAAGAGGTTCTTGGGAACCCATGCTCACGAGCCCGACGGGTAATTTCGGTGAGCGGATTACCCGCCACATGCCCCGCTATTTGCCCTGATTAATGTAGTGATTACAAGTTTTCAAAAGTCTGGTCGTCACCCGTAGTGTCAAACCAGCCAGGGCAGCCCCAAACACAGATGGCTTCAACGTCAACTGATCGACAAGTCTGCTGCAGACCCATGTCTCTCGTTACCTCAGCATTCTGCATGCATTACGCGCGGTCCGACACACTGGAATCCGGTTAACTTCCGGGCTGCACTAACACCAACACCCCGGCATGAACAACATCCAGCATTCCTTTATTTATCAAAGTCGACGACACACGCCAACTGAGTTCCCCCACTTCACCCTATTCCAAAGCAAGAGTTGCTCAACTCTACACCCCGCCCAACCCTCCCCCCACCAACTTTCACGATTTGACTCGTACGGTCATCGAGATGTACGGCGCAGACCCTTCCGTCCAACTCGTCCATGCCAACCAGATATCCCATCTAATCTAGTCCCACTTGACAGCACCCGGCCCATATCCCTCCAAACCCTTCCTATTCACCCATCCAGATAACTTTTAAAATGTTGCAATTGTAGCAGATTCCACAACTTCCTCTGGCAGCTCATTCCATATACGCACCACCCTCTGCGTGAAAAGGTTGCCCCTGAGGTCTCTTTTATATCATTCCCCTCTCACCCTAAACCTATGCCCTCTAGTTCTGGATTTCCCCATCGCAGGGAAAATGCATTGGCTATTTACCCTTCATGATTTTATAAACCTCTATAAAGTCACCCGTCAGCCTCCGACGCTCCAGGGAAAACAGCCCCAGCCTTTTCAACCTCTCCCTATAGCTTAAATCCTCCAACCCTGGCAACATCCTTAGAAATCTTTTCTGAACCCTTTCAAGTTTCACACTATTCTTCCAATAGGGTTGAGAAGCCTGAGAAGCTACAACTGAATCATTCAACTGGGTATGCCATTGCTTTGCTCCTGACCAGGAAGTGTGTATCCATATTGGTAATATTGAAGACTTAATGGCCTTTAGTGATGTTCTTTCACATAAAGTGAGACATTCACTCCCTATCCACTTTTTTAGAGTCCTTTCTGGCATTAAAGACGCCTGTAAGCTCGCCCGCAGCTTTTTTTCTACTAGAAAAATGAAACAGCCGGTTAATCCCTTTCTGATATATTAAGCCACACGCCGTTAGGGGTGGATTGGTTGGATCTTTTGTGCTGTGTAACTGTGATTCTATCACTGTGATTTCTAGTATCAGCCCTATAAATCGTCTCTGCAGCATCTCCAGTGTCTCGTTTGCTCAATATTCTACGATTCTATTACAGTTTGACCTACCTTTCGCAATACATGTTCGATGGACTAACGGCAAATGAAGGAATACCATGACTCACATCGAAATGTGCTGAAAATATCCCGCCCAGGATTATATCACCATCTTCAGACAAATTTGGCAAGTCATTTTTTGCTCGAGCCTTGCAAATCACTCCATATGATACCTTCGTATGCACAACAGTTAGCAATAGGAGTATCAGATTCAACGTCATTGCTTTCTTGAAAGGAACCTATCACTAGGTTAAACTGAATAAGAAAGAACGTGATATTATATAGCGTCCCTTACGACCTGAGGACATCCCACAGGGCCTCACAACAATGAATCACATAAAATCAGACGAAATAGATTCAGTCTCTGAGACAATGCACAATCAAGTTGTTGGTCGTCACCCGTAGTGTCAAACCAGCCAGGGCAGCCCCAAACACAACCAGCTCACCTTCATTCATGCAAGTAATCGTGATTGATGGATCGCTAGTTCTGCACATGAATTCACATGAAATAAAAGTAAGTGCAGTTGAAAACCACAAGTGAGTTATTACTTTCTAAACAGACAACAGGAATGCACGAAGGTGTAATCCTACGAATGATGTTTGCAAAAACTACAACAAAGGCAGGACATATAGCCATATAAGTGAACATACTTCACGATCAAATTGTACAATGCTCTTTGGTAAAGAATTCCATAGATCCACTATTCTCCGAGGGAAGTCATTCACGGACCCAGATAGATCTATAACACAGAATATGGCCCTTCAGCCCATTATATCAGTACTGGTCAAAACCAAGCACCTAGCTACCTTAACCAACACTTGCCTTGCAAACTTGGCATTGTATTTGCACATCTAAGTAAACGTTCTGAGGGTTTCTGCCTCTAACACCTTGACAGAGAGCGAGATCCAAATGTCCCCAACTTAACGACCTTTATCCTCACATCTTCTCTGAACCATTTGCCCCTTTATTGGAGAGGTCTGTTGCTGCGTCGACATCGGCAGCAGCAAATAGGCCCAGCACATTGTTGTGATGGTCGACATGGACGCATGGTGATCGATCCCAGTTCCAACAAAGAACAAAGAAAAATTACAGCACTGGAACATGCCTTCGGCCTTCCAAGCCTGCGCCAATCAAGATCCTCTATCTAAACCTGTCGCCTATTTTCTAAGGATCTGTATCCGTCTGCTCCATGCCCATTCATGTGTCTGTCCAGATACATCTTAAATAATGTTATCATGCCCGCTACTGCCACCTCCGCTGGCAATGTATTCCAGATACCCACCATCCTCTGTGTAAACGACTTCCCATCCATATCTCCTTTAAACAGTTCCCCTCTCATTTTGAACTTGTGACCCTCGTAATTGAGTCTCCCATTCTGGGAAAAAGATTTTTGATCTCCACCCTATCTATACCTCTCATGATTTTGTAGACCTCAAGCAGGTCGCCCCCCAACCCCCCCCCCCCCCCACCTCCGCCGCCAACCTCCGTCTTTCTAATGAAAATAATCCGAATCTACTCAACCTCTCTTCATAGCTAGTGCCATTTATACCCGGCAACATCGTGGTGAACCTTCTCTGCACCGTCTGCAAAGCATCCACATCCTTTTGGTAAGGTGGCGACCAGAACTGTACGTAGTATTCCAAATGTAGCCGCACCAAAGCCTTTAACATGACCTGTCAACTCTTGCACTCAATACCCTGTCCGATGAAGGAAAGCATGCTGAATGCCTTCTTGACCACTCTGATTTACTTGCGTTACCACCTTCAGGATACAATCATAAAACCCAGATCTCCCTGGACATCAATTCTGACTCGGGCTGCTGTGGCAGGGGCTAGTTTGCATGTACAATGCAGATTCATTGCTGAAGAGGCGATTTTGGGCCCAGTACGAGATGCTGTGACATCGGCAGCGGCTGCATTGCGAAGTCCAGTGCATGGCCAGGCCGTTGGTGGAGACGGTGCTGAAGACATGTGACTTTCATTCCAGTAGTGGCGCACTGCAAAAGGACACTTGTCTGAGTATGAGGTCTGTAGGCCGTGGCGCAGCAGTTAACAAGAAGGATTGTAAGGTTCAACGCTTTTTCTTTATTCTTCTATCTTACATTCTATGCTTTGGTTTATTTTTTGAAGTGATGCCGGAGACTGGCTAAGGGATAGAAACTTTTCACTACTTTGTTACGAAACACACATGGCAATAAATAAATCAAATCAATCATTTCCTCAAAGCTCTATGAATACAGGCCCACTGTATTCCATTCCATTCGAAATAAAGTCCAACTTTTCAATTGACTTCCTATTTCTTGCTGAACGTTATATATATATATATATATATATTTATAACTTAGGTACAACAACCCCTCAATTTCATTTTGCACTCTAATACCCTAAAGCCCCTCGGGCTCAACATCTAGTTCAATAACTTTAGAGCTTGATTACGTTTTTCTAAATTTTGTACTCACTCCAAAAACAAGTTGTGTTATGAGATGGTTTACTTTTCGTAGTCACCCACTCTCACCTTTTTGGTCAATTATCGTATAATATGAGTTGCATTGAATGCACTCAGCTTCCCACTCTTAGCTCTTCTTATCTCTTATTCAGGTTTTCCTCTGTCCTGGCTTGCTATCCAGAATATCCTGCTTTGCCGTCTCGTTTCATTACTCTCTCTTTCTGGGATTTGTCTCCACCTATCCGCTCACTACTCTCCACTTTGGCTTCAGGTTTTCTTCGCTGTTAACAGTTCTAATGAAGAGTCATTGAACCTCGAAATGTTAACTTCTCATAAATGTTGTCAGACATGCTGAGTTTCTCTAGCAATTTCTGGTTTGTTTCAGATCTCCAGACCTGCAGGTTTTTTGTTTCAATGCCGAATAATGGACTTCGTTCTATGTGTAGGATATGCATATACAAATCATAAATGAAAAGACTGAGAAGAAAATTATCCCAATCAAAGAGCTAAAAGAAAGCTAATTTTAACAGATAGGAAGGTCAACTTAATAAAAGGGCAGCTTATGCATGGAATTCATATCCAGATCAATATGAGACGTGGACACAAAGTGTTTATACTGTGGTTCAAATGGTCTTCACAAATAACAAGGAACTTGATACAAAATCGAATCAATTTGATTTTTTTTTCACAGAACAAAAGCAAAAATACATTCAAAGTAAATCTAAATTGTTTAACCAGCAAGGAATATTAAATCCGAGAAAAAAAAACTTCAACAGTAATAATCTCCTCAACATCTAAATAATCAGAGTAATTATTTCTTAAAAGTATATTTATTAAATTCTTGTTGTTATTTTGAAAGAAGAAAAGTATCAGATACTCTTAGGTTTTTAATGACAACTGCTAGGCAACACAACTGCAGTATGATGGAGCAAAAAGCAGAAATTGGTGGAGAAAGTCAGCAGGCAGGAAGTACGTTAAAATTTCGAGTCTATTGAGTCGTCATCACAGCCATTATTAAGAAGGAAAGCTGGTGTCTATGCTGAAACCAATGTGGGGGATGGGGGTTGAGGTACTTAGAGGGGATTGTTGGGCGAATAGCTGGAGTCAGAGAACAGAGAGAAAATGATATGGAAGGAGTGGATAGTCCATTTGATATAAAAAAAAAGCAGACCAAGATGGAAGAAAAGCTGATTACGAAATAATTACAGCTAAGAGCAAGAGTGTCGGTTAGCAGTGCAACATATCATGTGATAATGGGTCTACAAGTAGGCAAGAATGGATGACTGTGCAAAAAGTAAACCATGTCACCATAGAACTGGATGTGCACTGGGTAATGAAAATAGAAGAGTCGAATCAGGTATTAAAGTTATTGAAGGCAATGTTGAGCTCTAGAGGAACACCTGCAAGATGAAAATGAGATGTTGTCCGTCGAACCTGCACTCAGGCATGCTGGAACAGCAGGCCTGCGACCGTGTGTTGGCATGATTACATGCTGTGTTGAAGTGACAGAGTCATTTTTGTGGACAGAGCATAGGTCTTCTGCAGATCAGTACCCAGTCTGTGGTTTGATTCCTCAAAGTGGAGACGACCACTTTGTGAACAGCAAATACAATAGAATAGACTGAATGAAGTGCACATGAATCACTGCTTCAACTGGCAGCTTTGTCTAAGGCCTTGGACTGTGAGACGGGAGGAGGCAAATGGGTAGCTATTACACCTTCTGAGTTTGCATTGGAAAGTGCCATGGGGATGTGAGATGTTCATAGAGGAGAACAAATGAACTAGTGTATCCTGGAGGGATCAGTCCCTGCAGAACGTAGACAAAGGATGGGAAGGGACGATATGTCTGGTTATGACATCCTGTTGGAGATGATGGAATTGGAAGCTTGCAATCCATTGAATGAAAAGGCCGGTTGGTAAGTGGAGACGAGGCAAACCATATCGTTATTATGAAAGGGAAGAGAAAGGGTGGGAGATGGTTCAAACGTGGCTCAAGGCCCTGTCGACTAAGGAAACAGGCGGGCATTTTTGAGGTCCCCTGTGGAAGGTAGCATTATCAGAACACGTGCAATGGAGAAACTGGGAAAATGACACTGTTACTTCAACATGCCAATGTGTTCCCAACGCTACGTCTCTGCCACTAGCTTGCTGCAGTGTTTAAGTGATCCTCAGCGCAGGTTTTCTTTTTCTGCTTGAGTACGCTGGAGTTTGCAGGGCTCGACATGTGTTCAGCAAGTTTAGAGCGTGATGCTCTCCTTCCATGCTTATTACCCACTCTACAACGGGTCCTGTTCTGACATGGCTTGATTTTAGCGCACTTGCCTATTCTCAACTACTTCTAGGCCATTATCACATAAAATGGGTACACTCAGTACAGCTTCTGATTTTCACACTCTAAGTTCTTTCTCATCTCTTATTCGGTTTTTCGTCTGTCCTATCCTGCTATCCATTACCTCCTTATTTACCAATCCCGCTCCTATCTCTCTGTCTCGGCTCAGTCTCCATCTAAATGCTCACTTCTCCGCCCATTTTGGCTTTGACACGAGTACCAGTTTTTCCTAGCTAATAGCAGTTGTGTTGAAGAGTTACCAGACTCGAAACTTTCACTCTGTTTCCTTCCCACAAAAGTTGCCAGTCCTGTTGAATTTCTCCAACACTTACTATTTTTGTTTCAGATCTCCAGCTTCCGCAGTTTTTTTGTTTTATTGTAGAATAACTGACTCGGGTCTACGTGGAGAATATGCATCTGGAAATCGCAAATGAACGGAATGAGAAGAATATTTCCTCAGTGAAAGAGTTAAAGGATAGGAATAAACCAATAGGAATCAAAAGGCCAACTTCATAAAAGTGCAACAAAAACAGAAACTGCTGGAAAACTTCAGCAGGGATTTCATCATCTATGGAGGGAAATCAATGATAATGCTTGGGCTCACAGCAGTTCTGAAGAAGTGTCACTGGATCCATGATGCTAATTCTGATTTTTGTCCACAGATGCCACCAGACCCGGCTGAATTTTCGCAATTTCTGTTTTGGTTTCTGTTTTGGGAATGGGCAGAACCCCTCAAAACATTTCAAGAAACTAACACAGACACTAAATTTCCCAGTTCTTTTAAGGAGGTGTAACGTGGATATTCCAGGATGGATGCAGCTGGTCAAGCCACTTAGCTTTAAACAAAACAGAATTTATTTACAAGATTACCAAATGAAACACAAACAAAAGAAAACAAAATACAGAATAACTTAACCGATCCGAAAACCCAACAGATTATACCAACTTAATGATGCTGTTCCAAATACTTGCAACCATCCCCATAAACATGCTTTGGTTACAAAAAAGGTTAAAATCAAACACAGGGTCTTACAAGACAGAGAGAATGACAACATGGAACACCCTCTTCCATGTAGCTGTTACTTGGATCAGCAGCTTCAAACTGCCTGACTGCTTTCAGTGAATAGCCAGACTGTCAAACCAAATCAAACCAAGGAATAGCTGATCTTGGAGAACTGGCCACTCCTCTTTCATTGTACAAGTTCTTTAAAAAAAACTTAAAAGCTTTTTGCCTGAAGCAGTATCTGTCCGCTATAATTGATTTGACCCTAAACACTTTCAAACCCAGACATTTCAGAATACGTATTTTTACGACCACCTGAATAAAAATTCAAGGACTGCATAACTTTGTTCAAGGAACAGCAGCATCACACGTCCCCCTTTTTTCTAACAAAGAACCATCACCATCCAAAGATTGCTTTAGTTTAAAGCGCCTTAATCTTAAACTGTCAGTACTCTACAACACACGTATACATTAATCATGCAACCATGCACTAATGCATTTTGTTTCAGTCTGTTTATTTCCTGCCACCAAACGCTTCTGTTTCTCATTCACGTCCCGACAATGCATCGACAATGATGTTTTCTCGTCCAGCGACAAGCATAATTTTCAAATTGAATGGCAGTAACAACAAGCTCCATCTAAACAGTCTGGCATTTTTGCTCTTAAATTTCTCCACAAACTTGAAAGGGTTATGATCAGTGTATGTGATTGTCTCAGAAACCTTACTAGTAACATAAATATTGAAATGTTGTAACGCCAACACTATGCTCAAGGTCTCTTTCTACTGTAGAATACTTCTGCTGATGATTGTTCCACTTCATGGAGAAATACACTCTAGGTCTTTCTAACTTTCCATATCTTTTTGCAAAAGCACAGCATCAGTATGCACATCACTTGCATCAATAGCCACCTTGAATGGTTTTGCAGAGTTCAGTGTAGCTAATATTGGGGCAATGGTTAACACAGTTTTCAGGCTGTCAAATGCCTTCTTTGCTGTCCACTGAAACTTCATGCCTTTCTTTAGCCATTTATTGAGTGGAGCAGCCACACTGCTAAAATGTAATACGAACTTTTCTTTTTTGTCAGTAGTATGGGAAACTTCCCAATTACATTTGTTTTTGCATTCTGTGAGGACATTTGTCCACGTTTAATAACATAGTCCAGGAAGGTGATTTGGGTTTGGTAAATTCACTTTTAGCCAGGTTTATCACTAAGCCTGCCTTCTGAAGTCGATCAACGAAGTCTGATAAATGTTGCAAGTGTTCCTTACATGTGTGACTGAAAATCACCAGGTCATCAATATATACAACAGAATTGGGTAATCCAGCATTGAACTTATTGGTTTGTCTCTGAAATGTGGCTGGTGCATTTTTTATACTAAATGACACGGCTTTAAATTAATACCATTCATTCGACAAAGGTACCTGCCAGTATCCCCTGAGCAAGTCCAACTCAGAAAAATAGATTGCCCCACATTCTCAACACAGTCTTCCAAACATGGAATCAGATATGCATCGGTCTTTGTAATGGCACTGACTTTGCGATAGTCCACACATATCCATTGGTACCATTTGGTTTTGGCACCATTACTATGGGTGAGCTTCAGTCACTCTAACTCACTTCAATTATGTCATCTTGGAGCATACATTCAACCTCCTTTTGAACCTGCGCAAACTTGAGAGGATTGCATCTGTAGGGATGCTGTTTAATCGGAACAGCATCTCCTATATCTACATCATGCATAATTAGGTAACCACTTCCTAGCTTATTTCCACATATCTCCCTCCGTGATAGCAATAATTCTTTCAGGTCATTTCGATTTTCCCCTGGAAGGTGACTTTATAATTTATCCCAATTTTTGACAACGTCCTCATTGTCCAATTTAACTTGAGGAATGTCCAATTCAGAATCCTCTGAACTTCTTCCCTCTGTGTTGTTAGCAATAACGCACTCTCTTCTGGCTTTCGTTCTCTGTCAAAAATATATTTTGAGCATATTCCCATGACACACTTAATGAGATTTATTTCTGTCTGGAGTCCTTATCAAATGTTCACCTCACTCGATTTCCTTTTGACTTGATAAGGTACACTAAACATTGCTTTTAAAGGTTCACCCATCACTGGAAATAACACACGTTATCTCCAATAGCAAAATTGCGAGTTTTTGGTTTTTGTCTGCTTCCTGTTTCATTATATGCTGTGATACTTCTGAACAATATCCAGCCCACTCCCCCATTACATTTTATCATTCTCGAAAATTTGACACAAAGTCCAAATATGTGGTCTCTCAATTCTGACTTACCAATTTCTCCTTTATTAATGTTAACTGAATTCTCAGTTTATGCCCCCAACCAAATGTAAATGGACAGAATTTGGTCGATTCGTTTGGTGCATCTCTTGTCACAAAAAGCACACAAGGAATCCCCTTATCCCAAACATCTGGATAATCTAAAAGCCCCCAACATAGTGTTTAATGTCTGATTCCACCTTTCTAGCGCTCCCTGCGATTCTGAATGGTGCACAGTATATTTGAATTGTTTTATTTCCAAGCTTTCCTAACTTCCTTGAATAATTTTGATGTAAAGTTTGACCCTTGATCTGGTTGTATCTCTGTGGGTAGTCCATATTGAGTGAAAAAATTGAGTAATTCCTCTACAATCCTTTTAGCTGTGATATTGCAC
Source organism: Chiloscyllium plagiosum (assembly GCF_037043375.1). Taxonomy (NCBI): domain Eukaryota; kingdom Metazoa; phylum Chordata; class Chondrichthyes; order Orectolobiformes; family Hemiscylliidae; genus Chiloscyllium; species Chiloscyllium plagiosum. The sequence continues at coordinate 21,485,930 of NW_028270151.1, read as the reverse complement.
AATGGAACAACCTCAGGAAATGTAATCAACACATTGTTAACAAATGCAGATTTAAACTTTTCCTTTTAGGTAGGGGTACTATGCAATAAATCAAGACTCTTGTAAAAGATTCCTGAAATACAGGAGTAGGTATTAAAGGTGCGGATTTTATTGCTGTCTATGGTTTTCCAATTACTTGGCATGTATTCCAATTACCTGACGTCTGGTAAACTTCAACTACATCCTTGTGTAGTCCAAGCCAGTAAAAATGTTTTTTTTTATTTTACCTTAAGTTTTCCTCACTGCTAAATACGACCCTAATGATAGTCTTTGTGCCACTCACAACATCTTTGGCAATACAACTTGATGAACTCGGTTCATTTTTGATCTGCCTGAATATATGAAGGTCTTCATTTCCTCATAAGGACATCACTTTTAAGATTTTAACATTCAGGGACACATTCAGATTCTTTTCAAGCGTGGTCTTTGTTAATTCCACTTTAACATTCTTATCTGTACTCTTTGATATCTCCTGTTTCAATTGGTGAATTTGAGACCTCATTGCCACAAAGTCAGGAAAAATCCCAGAATTTGTTTCCTGCAATATTTCAGTTGCCCGAGTTTCCACCGGTTTTTCGACCACAGTAGGCAGAACTACTACCTTGTCAACAATCAATTATATTCCTGGAGCTGAGAGTGTGTCCAGTACTCCTACCACGACTTCCCAACTCTTAACTGTACACTCGAAATAATTGAGCACTTTTTGTCGCATCGTGAATTCCCGTTACTAGCACTTTTTTCTGGCGATAGTCCTTCAGAAGTCCATATCTTCACGTCTTTCAACATCACGGCTGAAGGCAATCCAAAATTTCTTAATATTGTAACCTCTTTACCTGCTGCACCTGGCCGATACGAGTAAACTTTACCTTTGCAGGCATGTGGTTTAAGAAGATTTGGCACTTGCTCAGTAACCAACCTCTGAGCAGATTATAGATTCTGGTGTAGCTTTCTAGCGTCCACTGTGCTTTCTGTTACCACTCTAACAAACTTCACTGCCTTATGCTATTTTCCTGCATTTGGCTTCACAGTACTTTTCCTAATACACCAACACTGTGATTTAATGTGGCCTACTTTATTGCAGTGAAAACACCAGAAGTTTTTAACTTCTCTTTCCCCTTCAAGGGTTTCCTTTTTACCCTGTGGTACGTTATCCTTATGATCTTCACCGAGGTTTACCTTTCCCTTTCTACGTGAGGATTTCTCTTTTCCCCAATTTCTATCCCTCATGGATTGAAATTGACTTTGAAAGCCAAACTTTGATTTATGGACCAACTCAAAACCATAAGCCATTTCAGCTGCTAATCTTGCCGTTTAACTCTCTGCTCTTCCAAATGGGTACCCACCACTTCAGAAAGCGAATTTTTGAGTTCCTGTGGAAATGCCAACTTCTGAAGTTCAAGCTCCTCTTCCTTCCTTTCCTGTTTCTTCTTTTCTCTCACTCTCTGTTTCTTTTTGTTCCGCTAAAGCGATTCATTCTTTTTCTCTGGCCTGTGTTTTTAATCATAATTCAAACCGTATCATTTCTATTGCCCTTTCTTTGTCTTTTGCCTCTAACTCAAGCTGCTTCATTTTCAATTGAATTTTAAGCACCCCTAAAGAATTTGATTGCGTTTCCAGCAAATTTAAATGTTGAGCTACGACTGTAGTTATCTCTCCTTTCATAACGGACGGGAACAGCTCCACCTCCAGCCTGTCTGCTAATCCCAGCAGCTTGGCCTCAACCGTCTTTTGCAAAAACCCCAAAGTCACTTCTTTCATCCCCAGGAACTCTTCGTGTCTGAAAGAGCCATTGCTATCCCCAGCACTATTTAAACCAACTGAATTCAACACCTAGAACAAAAGACGTTAACACCTACCACTCACTGCCGTCGAGCCCAGCAATCCTATCCCAATTTGGAACTATAGAACCAATCACGCAAAGCATCCAATCTGTTATGGACTAGGCTATATCCTCTCAAAACATTTCAAAACAGAAGCCAAGACCCTAACTTTGCTAGTTGTTTGAAGCAAGTGTAACGTGTATATTCCAGGAGGGATGCAGCTGGTCAAACAACTCCCTTTTAAACAAAACAGAATTTATTTACAAGATTACAGAATGAAACACAAACAAAAGACAACAGAATACAGAATAACTTAACCTATCCGAAAAGCCAACAGACTATCCCCACTTAATGATGCTGTTCCCAACACTCGCGACAATCCCTATTAACAACGCTTGGCGAAACAGGTAAAGTCAAAGACGGGTTCGTACAGGAGAGAAGTCAGAGAGAAAGAGGGCCGGCATGGAGCTGCTTCTTGGGACCAGCAGCTTCACAACTGCCTGACTGCTTTCAGTGAATAGCAATATTGCCAAAAAAAAACAAATGAAACCAGACGAAAGCTGAGATGGGAGAACTGGCCATTCCCCTTTCATTGTACAAGTTTTTTTTTATTTGAAAACCTTTTGTCTGAGGCCGTACCTGTAAGCTATAATCAAATTGGCCTTAAAATCCATTGGCCCTAAACGTTTGGGAACTGCGTTTATACGACCTCCCGAAAAAAAAGCAAGGACAACATAACCTCGTTCAACGAGCGGCACGGTGGCACAGTGGTTAGTACTGTTGCCTCACAGCACCAGCTTCGATTCCAGCTTCGGGCGACTGTCTGTGCGAAGTTTGCACATTCTCCCCGTGTCTGCATGGGTTTGCTCCGGGTGCTCCGGTTTCCTCCCACAATCTAAAGATGTGCAGGTTAGGTGAATCGGCCATACTAAATTACCCATAGTGTTCAGAGATGTATAGGTTAGGTGTATGAGTCGGGGTAAATGCAGGGGAATGGGTCTGGGTGGGATAGCCTTCCGAGGGTCGGTGTAGTATTGTTGGGTCGAAAATCCTGTTTCCACACAGTAAGGATTCTAATTCTGAACGAGCAGCACCATCGCATTTCTGATTTCGAGCATCCGCAAATCTTCCTTCTTTTGTTTACTTAATATTAGAGCAGCTGGTGCATGCAATTCATCTCCAAACCAAAGTAAGACGACGGTGTCAAAGAGTTCAAGCAATGTACTCTTCAAAAATAACAAGAAAATTGATATAAAATCGAAGTAAATTAATTTTATTTATTAGAACAAAAACACAACTGCGTCGAAATTGAGTGAAAATTATTTAATCAACAAAAAATATTAATATTGGTACAATAATCTCCAGAATGAACATCTTGAGACCAGAAATAGAGAAACCTAAGAACTACCGTGAAGAGCCTCTGCCCATCATGTTTTTCTTTGAGTTATTCTCCGGTTTCACTAAGATAATGTAACATTTCGGAGCAAAAATACAGACAAGTAAACCAAAGCTTGACGCCCAAATGGCAAACACTTCGACAGCCACCGTGTACTTTCCAGGAGAGCTGACATAAGCCGGAATAAAAGTGATCCAAACAGCACAGAAGATCAGCATACTGAAAGTTATATACTTCGCGTCGTTGAAATTATCTGGAAGTTTCCGGGCAAGAAAAGCTAACAGGAAGCATACAGTGCAGAGAAGACCAATATAGCCGGATACAAAATAAAAGGCTTTTAAAGAGCCCACTTCGCATTCCAAAATAATGATATCTCTATAATAGGTCGCGTTTTTCACTGGATAAGGAGGTGATACAATGAGCCAGATTGTGCAAATTAAACCTTGAAGAAATGTAAGAACAAACACACTTAACCGTTGCTGCATGGGTCCAAACCAGTTCATCAAGTTGTTGTTGGGAAGAGTAGATTTAAAAGCGACCACAACAAGAACTGTTTTCCCCAAAATACAGGAAATGCAGAGAACAAATACAATTCCAAACGAAGTCCGCCGCAACATGCAGGACCATCCGGTCGGTTTCCCAATGAAGGTAAGTGAGCACAGGAAGCAAAGAGTTAGTGCAAAGAGAAGGAGAAAACTCAGCTCCGAATTGTTTGCACGAACGATAGGTGTTTCCCGATACCGGAGGAATACAGTAGCTGTACCCAGTGCAAGACACACTCCCACTGAAGCAAGCGCCACTAAGACGGAGCCCAGAACCTCTTTAAAGGAAAGGAATTCAATCATTTTTAGAACACAGCGATCCTTTTGCTGATTCGACCAGTAATCCAAAGGGCACCTGATACAATCCGTGGAATCTGAAAGAATGAAGGAATCAATTTTTTTAGTACGAAACTTATATTGGCTACAAGACAACGTCGTACTTGGTCCCATGTTTGTGTATACCTGTGGTGTTGCTAATCTCTCCATCGGCGCACTCTGCGCAGTCAAAACAACATATTGGTTGACCTTTTCTACTGACCTTTCTTGATCCGGGAGGACAAGGTTCGGAACAAAGGGCACGTGGAATCTAAGACAAAGGAAATAATACCTGGGTTATTCATATAATAGAATCATAGCTTAAAGACGTTGAGGTGTTAATATTTTGTCACTTGGAGAGGTATGTGCAAGGCCGGGCACCCGGCGCTTTTTCTCTTCAAATATTAAACAAAAAGTCTTTTGAATGTTGACTGTTCAATGCGTTGCTAACGTCCCAGCAGGCAGTATATTGCAGATTACGGCAATTCTCTTTCACTATATTTTGCGTCTGAAGCTTTAGCCCGATAAGTGACCAATTTTCTACCACTGCAAACCGTTTGCCCGTAATTTTCTATTTGCCGCATGCGCCGTGTCTGGTGGTGGTCAAGTATCAGGCCAAAAGGGATAGAGGATCCCTGAATACACCCGACGTCAATATTAGTGGAACGCATCAGGTATGAGTCCAAGTGTTTTTCAAACATCTTCAGCCCAAGCAAGCTACCTAGAAAACCAACATCGCTACCCGGCCTTTAGATCCCGACCTTCACAGATCTCAGACTTCAACAATTCAGCAATTCAGCTATCCATCCATCATGATATCGAGAAGGGGCTGAACGGCGTAGATAAAACAGAAACGCCAAACTCTCCGGTACATATACGACATTTCTTGAAGATTAGCTGAGTATGTCCTGCCCGTCAAACATGTCAATTTCGTTTCCTGTCCAGCCAAATACCATCCCCAGTTCAAACGCCATAGTAAGCAAAATCGTAATATCAATAGTGCTGTCAAACCTCACTGGCTCAACAATACCTCATAATTTCTCATTTTGGATTTCGATTTTGAATTCGATTTTGATGTAAAAAGTGTACAATGTCGCCATTCCCAGAGCACATTGTGTACAAAGGTACCCAGGTCCAAAATCTTAGTTATAAAGTAGAAACATAAGGAAAGAAAGTCAAAAGTTCAGCATTACAGTTATTCTTAGTGTAACGTAGAAAAGATAAATAAAATTAAAGTTCAACATTGTTTCAACAATTCCTCTTAAGTGCTTAGACATTCTGAGCTGGCACTTCCCACAAGAGTTTCATCTCCTCCGTGCTGGCCTGCATATTTGGCTAGATATTTATCGTTTGACTCCGCCGCAGATACCAGGAGACCTCGTACCCGCAGATCTCGACCCAGTAGATGCTGGGGGAACATCTATCGCTGCTGCGCTCGGCTGGCCATCCTCCGCGTTTGGCTCGCTTTCTCGCTCTTATCTACTGTGGCTCGCTCTCCCCTGCGACTGCTCCCTCATTATCCCCTGTGCTGGCTCGATCACTCTACAGAAGGTAACTACCGGTAGATTTAAGTAAGAAAAAAAAGCTGTGAAGGAAGAAAAGAGAAGGAAAAGCGGGCGGTCGGCTACGGTCAGGAGCTAGCACGCTACGCTACTACTCGGCCAGCATCTTGGAGATCAAAACTGGAACTTAACAGTTTTTACTCAGATAATGAAGAAGTCTCACCGACATGCACGCAGACCCAGAAAGCATCCAGCCTTAAAGTATTGCAGTTGAGTAACATCCATGTCACGCAAGTGTCAGGTCTTGACCATTTGCCAAAAGAATGAATAGAAATACGTAATTGCCGGCCAAAAAACATGGACAGCTTTAGTTTGACAGTTTATTGCTCTTAATTCATTCAAGTTGAATCGATGTCTTTCGCCTTCTTGCGAACAACACTGGAGGTGGACCACGACCAAGTTATTGTGGTGTTTGTACAAGCAAGTTCACCAACGTTTCCTCAGCAGTAGTTATGGATAAATCCTTTTCTTGCAAACGACTCACACGGAACATCTTAAAATAAAATAATGCTGCAAAGACAGCTACTGATTTAATTAACAGATACTTTGTTGAAAAAGTGAAGTTATTGGTAATTAAATAAGTATCCTTTTATGATTGCTTTCAAATAAGTAACTTTGGGAAAAGTATCAACAACATTACTCAGCTTGCTAAAATCTTCATGAATGCATAGTCAATTTTAAGTGAATATTTGGAACATAATTTTGACCAACATTGTTTTAACAATTTGCGCATTTGACATTCTGAACGTTCATAAAATATTTGCTGGAAACAGACGAGAATTAAGAGAGAGAAGGGACTGCAAGGTAAATGCATTACCAGCAGTGATTCCTTTCCAGTTTACAAAACTTGACGCTGTGATCAATGACAAAAAAAACAGCATCCAGTTTAAACAATACGCTTCGGAAGTCATAGTTGAGGAATTCGTCGCCGTGAACACACTGTAATCATTCAAATTTATTGTTAATTTGAAGAACACGTTTTGTAAAATGTGAGGTAGGAGGAATCTCGATAATGTAAAGTTGAGGCCTATCGATGAAAGTCTGTTATCCATTCAATATGGGAACCTTTTTCTTCAACTAATAATGGTAATTATCGTCTGTCAGCTCCGAATGCTTTGCGCGGTTCCCTGAACGAACTCTGCAGCTGGTATAATCCAACATAAAGTAGTCACGCTGTATCTGCATAAGATTGTTGCCAACAAGAGGTAACAACACAAACTTGCGTACATGTGACGTCACTTACATAAATTACACGGAATGAAAGCTTAATTAGCACCATAGATGTCAATTGTTTTCTCTCTCGGCGCTTTCTGCATCTGCGTATTAAATCCATCTGTATCATAACATCCAGTGGCATTTGTGAGGTTGCATGTGAGTGTTCACTGGCTAAGTTGACGAAATTGATGAATGAAGAGTATATGCTTTTTCTATGTCTATTCTATTAAGGCCTTTAGTAATCTCAAAACCGAATCTCAGCTCACTGCTCTGAAAGAAAACAACCTTGACAATGGGCGACAACAAACTAAAAGAGAGATTGCTGGAGAAACTCAGCAGGACCTGTAGCCTCCCTGAAGAGAAAACAGCCAGCATTTTGAGTCCAGAGACCAATTTTATTGGCTCTAAAGTTTCCAGGTAGATGAAATAATGTATACAAAAATATTCCAATTCCATGAAGAATTATAATTAAAAAATCAACATTTCATGCATTGATCTCATGTCCAGTGTATGGCAATTGATATGGACTAGGCCAGACCACTCAGAGCATTCTTAACCAGGCAGACCAGATGATAAATTTGCAATTTGTTTTGGGTCCGCCTACAGTCAAAATTACCCAGCATGAGGTAACTAGGTTGATTACCAGGTTTTGAAACAGACAGCAATTTATTCACAAGATTACACAATGAAACACAAAGAACAGAATAAAGAACCCCTACAGAACTAGATCTAATTATGCTGTTCCGAATACACACAACAGTCTTAATAAGCAAACACTCTTGAAACACAGTAAAAGAATGTAACATATGCTTACAGGTTGAAGTTAGAAGGGCAGAGAGAGAGTTTGTTTCCACACAGCTCCCTGTTGAACTCCCAACTAGTTCTGGACTGAACTAAACTGCTCAGTTTGAGAGCCAACCACTCCCCTTTCACTATACAGGTCACTTCGAAAACATGACCACTTGCGCCTGATGTCTCATCTGTTTACTTATAAACAAAAAGGCCTCTCAATACCTTTTAATCTCTGTACCAAAGCAGACTAATCGGAATCAAGAGCAGTTTATTACCTCTATGAAAAAAAACCAAGGGCATAATATCCTTGAGAAAAGGAACAGCTTTGAGAAAAAAGAAACCAGGTTTGTGAAAAAATAAAAAAGCAATTCAAAATTGAGAATGAAAAGTGCATTCCCAATTGTTGAACCGCACACAAATAACCAATGAAAGGACAATTCTTAGGCTTTGAGGGGAAAAGGGGAAAAATGAAAATAGGAGCAGATATTCTGCGAAACAAAGCAGTTGCGTGTAAAACCAGGTCTGCAAGAAAGGATAATGCATAATGACATTGCCATTGACGCCCATGCTCTAACAGTTCACAAAAATACTTGCACTTCTAAACAATTCTTCGCGTTTTAACGTCACTTTTCTCTCATGGTTTGTTCATGCAAATCGCAACGAAAATACCTGCTTTCCAGTGGAGCTCCACACGATATCTCCGAAATTCAGGACAAGCTCTTGTCCCTCCGGCGATGACCCTTCATAGTATCCAATTTTAACAATATCAAGTGAACCTTCTAAATTAATTTGTAAATTTATTAAGTCATATGTTGGGACTGGATCACCATTTTCATCAAAATACACGATTTCCCCAGTGTGAGCAGTGAAATTTACTGAGTGCAGGTAGTGAAGCAGCTGCAGGAGAACAATGCAAGATATATAAGCATTTGGCTGTCATCTTGATACATACATTAAAATTCATTTAAACAAATGAACACCGATAATTTAGAAATTAATTGTATCACAAATTAGCATCCGGCCATGAACAAATAGACTTTGGAGATTCATCTTCCTTATTTGCAAGTTTCTGATCTTCCGCCGCACATGTTTCCGTCAATGGTGGCGCGGTGGTTGAGTAGTTAGCACAGTTGCCTTACAGCACTAGGGAGCCGGGTTCGAATCCATACCCGAGCGCCTGTCTGTGTGGCGTTTGCACATTCTCCCGTGCCTGCGTGGGTTTGCTCCAGTTTCCTTGCAAGGATGTGCTAATCTGATGATTTGGCAGTGCTAAATTGCCCTTAGTGTTGAGGGGTGTGCACGCTCAGTTGGTTAGCTATGGAAAATGCAAAGTTATAGAGATAGGGTAGGGAGTGTCTGTTTGGGATACTACTTGGAAGTCGATGGGTCAAATAGACTGCATCCACGCTATAGGGATTAATGATTCTAATATTAGGAATGACTCTGATTGAGAATATGTGTAGTCTTGCCCACCGCAGAGACTTAATAGAGAATGCAGATTAGCTTCCACTGAGTGTTGATTTGTCGGAATGTTTTTTTTTAAACATAGCATTCTACTGAGAACTAAGGCTCTGTAATACAGCGAAAAGACGAAGATCACAAATACCCATCCAACACCAAAACTAACACCGATATTCTGAGCATTTATCACATTACTATTAGTGACACGTACTTTGTTATAATTTAGCTTTTCTTTTCCTACGTCACAATAGTGATTAAACCTCGCAAGCACTTCAGTCAATACGATGCTGCTTGAAGAGCTTTAGGCCTTGGATATCCTTACAATGATCTGTTTAGGTTTGCTACCTATATTTGTGTACGCGTGAATTTGAATATTTGCGATATTCATTCTTTTACTTTTGATGCAGAATTGTCCAATTGGCATGCTTTTCTCTCATTTTCTTACAGGAATAATGGTTGTGAAAATGGAGCCATGAAAAAAACTTTAAGTGGAAATAGAACAGTACACACTTCAAGGGTGGATGGCGTCTATGGGATCGATCTGAAACATTATTAAGTATTTTCCTACCTGCCAGGGTTCAAAGCTTGAAATGTGAGCACACGTATTATTCGTAAAAGGGCCAGTGCCTTCTTCACAAGACAGCATATTATCAAGTGCATGAGCGACAGCATAGACCGCTTTGTACACATGGTAGGAACTTCCGTCCATGATGGCTGGGAGGTAAGCGTTTTCTAAACCATCTAAATGTTCATTCCCTGTGCATGGCTGCAAATGAAATGCAGAACTTCCGGTCTCTGTCGCGTCGCCTGTCGTTAAAGAGCACGAGAAGAGATTTTCCCAAAACTTTTTCACAAAAATGCTGTCAGGAAACCTAGAAGGGTGAATTTTCAGAAGATGATCTCTGAGGCCGGCTATTTCTGTTCTACGGGTCGTTGGACCAATGGCCCCAACGCGAACCCTTGCTCTTTCTTCAGGTAACAATATATCTTCTGTAAGCCACCCTTCGCTTCCAATCCATTGTATCCCCGTCACATTTTGGCGCAAGATCTCCTTAATTAACACTCGCATATCGCCGCTTTGCAAGAATCCAACCACAACCTTTGTGGTTGCCTCTTTCATCACCTGCACTATTTTGCTGATTTTCTCGGCGGGATCGGTTCTGTAAAACGATTCAGAATACGCGATGCAAACCCCAATTTTTTGGGCCTCTTCGATAAATGTTCTCATCCCAAAATTCCCATACTCTGTGTTGCTTCTAACCGTGCCAATCCAATTCCAACCAAACGTTTTCACGAGTTCAGCAAGAAGTTTGGACTGATATTTGTCGCTTGGTATCGTTCTGAAGAAAGTCGGGTATTCTTGTTTATCGCTCAGGCAGGAGCAAGTCGAGAAGTAACAGATCTGCTGAAAACGAGTAAATATATTTAAATATGCATTCGTCGTTTTTGAAATATGTTTTTAAAATGTTACTTTGTTATATCTTCAGCATGAATGTACTTTATTTGTTGATGTATTTATTAAGTACAATACGAAGCATGTACGCCTGTGATTGGAACTAATTGAACAAAGTTAATTATTTGTCGAGTTTTTAAAAGAAAAGACAAGTGGCAAGCTGAAATTTACACTGGTCAGAACATGGGATTGCATGAGAACTATATTCCTGAAGTAAACAGGCGAATGTACTATTGGAATCATAAACATTGTCTGAGTCTGAAATAGTCTTTCCTATAACGGTAGATTCACTACACATTGTAATTTGCCTTCATGAGGAAACGGACGGTATGTGGGAGTTGGTGGCATACTGATAATAACATTAGATAAGTAACCCAAAACACAAGGTCGTGGGGATTTGGGTTTTAAAAACACGCTATGGTAGATAGCAGAATGCGTTCAAAAAGTCTGGAATTAACAAAAAACTATCATCATGAAACTTTAGGCGGCACCGTGGCTCAGTGGTTAGCACTGCTGCCTCACGACACCAGGGACCCATGTTTCGAATTTGACGTTGGGTGACTATAAGGAGTGTACACATTCCTTCTGTGTCTGCGTGGATTTACTCTGGGTGCTCGCGCTTCCACCTAGAGTCTAAAGAGGTGCAGGTTTGGTGGATTAGGTGATAGGCATGATAAATGCTGGGATAGGGATGGAATGCTCTTTGGTGGGCAAGTGCCCATCCATGATTCAAATGGCCTCTACCTGCACTGTAGGGATACTATGATTCTAAAGGCGTTGCAAATATGTAGTCAAGTACTAGACGCGATACCATTGGAATTCCGAACGTTCCAACCGTTCTTGCGGCTGCAATGGAGGATGTGGATGTTTCACAACCAAGAATGGCTGCCACATTGGAAGAACCTTTACATTCAGGGTATTCAATTAGTTCTTGTTCTCCATTCACCAAAGCCAGCGCTGCTTTGGCCGCTATCGCGGAGATCGAGCAGTCATCATAGATCTCATACCCCAGAGAGATATTCGGAAGTAGAGTTTTGCTCCGGTTTATTTCTTCGATAGCAAATATCATGGTCTGCATCAGGCGAAAGCTTGCGATATCAAAACTGCGGGTGAGACATAAAAGGAAACGATATACGTATTACATTCACCATCCAATTATCCAGATCTAATTCATCCAGATCTTCCAGCCCCGCTGAGATGCCCGCCTGAATTGAAATCCGCGATGGAAACGCAAATTCCAAGTACCCGACTAATGCTGCAGCTTGTGGTTTGCCAGAAAGGCCTTCTTGGGAACCAGTGACCACGATCCGGGCGGATCATATAATGAACAAATTTGGGTCGATTATCCGACACATGCCCAGCTATACACCCTGATTCGTGTCGGGTTTACAATTGTTTAAAAGGGGCTCGCCAGTGGGACTATCAAATCAGCCCCGGCACTCCCAACTTCATGCCGATACCCATTGCAACTGATTGGCAAAGTCGCGCCCGATTCATACCTCTCGTTACCATGACATTCTGCACGTATTCAGTGCGGCATACGACTAACACAATGGGACCGTTTTATATCCGGGCTCCGCTGACATCTACGGCCCCACCAATATCAACATTCATCATCCCATTCTGATTCAACGCCGAATCTGCTCACCAGCCGACTTCCCTTACCCGACCCAAAAACAGAGCTGATTATCTCTACCCCACCCTTCCCTGGGCTTTTTCGCTGATTCACAGATGCTTGAGCTATAATTAAATCGTTGGATGAATAAACCCATGCAAATGCCTGCAAATACCAAGAGACACACAAAATATCTGTTAATAATTAGAAATCCCTGGAAATATTTGCAAACAACTGTCAGAACCTTAGAAGGCTTAGAAATACTTAAAACACTTCAAAATGCGCACAACATAACAGACATACACACTACCCAGTCGAAAACTTGAAAACTGCGCATTCTTTACCCTAATGGCTTGTTCCAATAACTTCAAAGGAAACATAGCTCCACTATATCCGAGTTCACTTACTGGCCCTCGCCAATTCCTTCCAATGTTACTGAGCGCACAGACAGGAAGGTCCAATGCCTCACCAAAGTAGCAAGCTAAAGGTGTAGTTTAAAATACGTTCAACAGCGCCTTCCACTGCTTTGCTCCTGACCAAAAAGTGAGTATCTATATCGGTAATGTTAATGAATTGATGACGTCTAGTGATATACTCCCACTTAAAGTGAGAAATTCACTGTCTATCCACTCCTTAAAAGCCGTTTATCACATTAAGTCTTCTGTAGGTCATTCAGTTTTCAGTTCCACAAGGAAAATAAACCAGCCGGTCAATCCCTTTCTGAAATATAGGCTCACACATTTTCGGCAACATCTTTGTAAATGATCTCTGCAGCATCCTCACTGTCTTGCTTCTCCAAGATGAAAAAAACTGCACGTTGCGCACTAAGTGCGGGCTAACCAATGTTCAATACAGGTTTATCAGAATATTCCGCCGTTTGAAATGAAATTTCTTGTTTTGGTTTGCTTTAGTAATCACATTCCAAAAGGCGACAAAGCATTCAGTGAACTATCTACATGTAATTCAAGATCCTTTTTCTCCTTCTACTCTAGTAGACATGCACATGCAAACTGATCAGTGATGTCTCTATTTTTCGCAGCTAATTGTATTATTTCATGCATTTCTGTGTTCAATGTCATTGCATTTACTTGCTCGTTTTGCAAATTTGTTAATCTCTCCAGCAATTTGTTGCAGTCTGCTCAACGTGCAAAATCTCAACCCCAGGTTTCTATCATCGCCATCTTTAGAAATTTTGTTTTGGATTCTGTCCAAATTATTGCACCTTTGCCGAATATTATTCAGATTTGATTTGCAGATAAACACAAAACATTGTGTAACGAATTCCAGTTACATCACCACTAACACACAGAATATTTCTGATTAATACTCATTTGTTCATACTCATTATACTTCCGACGCATTGAACATAGTGTTTTGATTCGTTTAGAATCTATCCCCCGTGTTACCATTTTTACATTTCAAGGTCAATAAAATCAGTCATCAGCAATTCCATGTCCTTACAAGTAAGCATTATTTCCTTAATCAAATATAAACACAAAGAATGCTGGAGAACCTGTGGAGAGAGAAACAGGGCCAACGTTTCGAATCTTTTATGACTCTTCTTGAGATTCCATTTTGTCCTTACATTGTGTGCAGTATCAAACTGAAATTCGACTTAGTAAAATAGACAGCTAAGAATGGCATTATTCTGCGTAAGTAGTTATTCCAATCAAAATACCAGAATGTAATCATATTCAGAACAATGACAAAACTGTTAGAATACTGCAATTGATGATTAACCACTGAATTCAGAACATTATTGGGGCGCTGAGATTGCATGAAATCGGGATTACTTTATCGTTTACTGCTCTGTACGAAGATTATGTTAGGTGGATTGGCCATGCTAAATTGCCCGGTACTGTCTAGGAATGTGCAGACATGCGAAAACCGAGAGGAATTCAGGTTCTTGGACTGGGTGGAATGCTCTTCAAAGAAGTCCAATGACATTTTTGAGCAATGTAGAGCTTCCATGATTCTATGATTGTTTGACCTACCTTTCGCAGTACGTGTCTAATGGACTGACGGCAAATGAAGGAGCATCATAAATCACATCTAAATGTGCTGAAAATATCCCACCCAGGATAATATCACCATCTTCAGACAAATTCGGTAAGTTGCCTTTTGCTCGAGGCGTACAAACCATTCCATGTGATTTCCACGTAGGCACAACAGCTAGCAATATCAGAAACAAAGTCATCGCTTTCTTGCAAGCAACCTATCATTAGATTAAACGGAATGAGAAAGTACGTGGCGTTATATAGCGCCTGTTATGACCTGAGGATATCCCAGAGCGCATTACAGCCGATGAATCACCTTAGATCTGATCGAATGGATTGCATCGCTGAAACAATGCTCAATCAATTTGTTTACGGGACACTTGCACTTGTGAGACCAATCATAATTAAATGGATCGCTATTTCTGCAGATGGATGTCACTAAAAATAAAACTTTCAACTTTTAAACCCCAAGAACGTCAATATTTTCGATTCAGAAACAAGATTGTAGAAAACATTAATCATGTTCATGATCATCACTAAGATTAGGTCAAACGTAGGTCATTCGCCTCATTGATCTGGTATTGACTGTTCGTATATTCTTCAACTCCAGATTCATTCCTTTTATCTAAAGCCCTTGATTATCTTATTAATTAAAAATCGGACTCTCATATACTCAAATTTATTTCCAGAGCAACCTCCACAACTCTCTGTGGTAAATAATCCCATAGATTCACTACGCTCCGAATGAAGACATTCACAGTGTTAGTGAAATCTACGCACAAATAGTGGTCTTTCAGTTCATTACCTTCTGTGCTGGTAAAATACAAGCGTCTAAACATTCTAATCACGTTATCTAACACTTGGCCCATAGCCGTGGCATGTTAAGTGCACATCTAAATACTCATTCAATGTTCTGAAGGTTTCTGCCCCAACCCCGCTAACAGGCAGTCAGTTCCAGAATTCCATCACGGCTGCATAAAGACGTTTTTCCTCGCTTCTCCTCTAAAGCTTCTACCCCTTATCCCTTGATCATCGATTCCTCTATTAAGGGAAAAGCTTCGTTCTGTCTACCATATCTATGCCCCTCGTTATTTTATAAATTTCAATCAGATCCCGTCTCATCTCCCCTGTTCTAAGGAAAACAACTCTAGTCTGTCTAATCACTTTTCGGTTATAGTATACCTCGTCAATTTTAAACTGGTCACCACATAGTCTGAGATTAAGCCCTCTGCTCCAATATTTTTGGAGAAGGGTAACTAACCTTTCTGTAATTTCCCTATCAAGTTCCCTAAGAATTTTGTATGTTTCAATAAGGTCTCCTCTCATTCTTCTACAATATTCCATGCTCTTTGGAATCCTAAATACAATTTTCCGCTAGGGCAGCCTGCAGCTTCTCAGAGTCAACATCGAATTCAGTAACCTGAGAGCTTGATTCCATCCTTCCACGTTTTGTATCCATCCATACACTGTCCGTTGTTACATGCATTGCCTTTAGCATAGTCATCCAGTGTCACCTATTTTTAAGATTTGGAGACTCTGGTGTTGGACTGGGGTGTACAAAGTTAAAAATTACACAACACCAGGTTATAATCCAACAGATTTATTTGGAAGCAGTAGCTTTCAGAGCACTGCTCCTTCATCAGGTGATTGTGGAGAATCATTTATAGCACAGAATTTATAGCAAAAGTTTACAGTGTGATTTAACTGAAGTTATATATTGAAAAAGATCCGGATTGTTTCTTTCATACGTAAATCGCAAAACGTTTTTAAAAGTTACATTCTCAAGTGCACTTTAACAATTGGTGTCTTGTCGGCCCAGATAAGGTATTGAAGGTGTTAACTTCTGTGAGGCTGCCTGTGCCACAATGGTCAGACTGATTCTAAACTAAAAAACGAATTTACAGAATCTTACATGGATTCATGCAGTTTTTGCGCAAAGTAAAATGTAATTCTACAAGTACAACTTCACCCCATAAACTTATATATGTGTACGTGTGCATGTGGGTGTATGTGGGGGGGCGCGGTGGGGGAGGAGGTTTATGAATGCCTATGAGAGTGTGTGTGTGTGTGGTTGTGAAGGGGTTTAAGTCTGTGACAGGGTGTGCGTAGGAATGTATGCGTGAGTGTGTGAGAGAGGGTTTGAGTGTGTGACTGTGTGACTGTGTGTATGTCTGTGTGTGTGTGAGAGAGAGAGAGAAGAGAGTGTGTGTCTGTCTGAATGTGTGTGTCTATGTGTGTATACAGTGCGATGAGGTCACCTGTAGTGTGACATGAACCCCAGGTCCCTGTTGAAGCCATCCTTATGGGTACTGAACTTGGCTATCAGCCTCTGCTCGGCCACGTTTCATTGTTGCCTGTTCCGAAGTCCGCCTTGGAGGATAGTCACCCGAAGGTCCGAGGTCGAATGTCCCAGACCGCTGAAATGTTCTCCCACTGGGAGGGAACGCCCATGTATGTTGATTGTTCTGTGGTGTCCATTCATCCGTTGCCCGTAGCTTCGACTTGTTCTTTTTCATTCATCCATTGGCGTGACCTCTGTTTGGTCCTACAGAGGATACGGGCAACGTATGAATGGACACCGCACAACAATCAACAGACAGGAGTGTTCACTTCCAGTCGGAGAACACTTCAACGGTCCGTGACATTCGGACCTCGGGCGACCGTCCTCCAAGGCGGACTTCGGGACAGGCAACAACAAAAAGTGGCCGAGCAGTGGCTGATACCCAAGTTCGGTACCCATGGGGATGGCCTCAACTGGGACCTTGGGTTCATGCCACACTACAGGTGACCCCACTGCACCATAGACACACATACACACACACACACGCACACACACACTCAGACCCTCTTTGGTGCACTCATACACACATTTCCACACACACCCTGTCACAGACTTAAACCCCTTTACACTCACACTCACACATATACAGAACCCACTCACAGGCACTCATAACGCCCCCCACCATACACACACCCACGTGCACGCACACATATATAGGTTTGTGGGGTGAATTTGTACTTGTAGAATTACATTTTACTTTGCTCAAAAACTGCATGGATCCATGTAAGAATCTGTAAATCCGTTTTTTTTAGATTAGAATCAGTCTGACCATTGTGGCATAGACAGCCTCACAGAAGTTAACACCTTCAATACCTTATCTGGGCCGACAAGACACCAATTGTTAAAGTGCACTTGAGAATGTAACTTTTAAAAAAAAAGTTTGCGATTTACATATGTAAAAAACAAGACGGGTTTTTCAACATATAATTTCAGTTACATCACACTGTAAACTTTTGCTATAAATTCTGTGTCTTACAATCTTATTCTCCACAATCGCCTGATGAAGAAGCAGTGTTCTGACAGCTAGTGCTTCCAATTAAACCTGTTGGATTATAACCTGGTGTTGTGTGATTTTTAGCCTACTTTAAAGTCCATTATTTGTTCAGATGTGTTTCGTTCAGCAGACGTAACTTTTTATCTCTCATACCCTCCCTCATAGACAACCTCTCCCTCATATACACACACATACACTCCCGCACTAACATGGATACATGCACTCTCTCACACAAACCTCTTCATACTCACACAAGCACTCAACCAAGCTTTCACACACGCACATGATTTGGAGATGCCGGTGTTGGACTGGGGTGTACAAATTCTCTCAGCTTTTGGAATGAACATGTTGCTTTCAGTTATTTCATACGTAAATCGCAGAATTTTAAAAATAAAAGTTACATTCTCAAGTGAACTTTAACAATTGGTGTCATGACGGCTCAGTTAATGCATTTAAGGTGTGAGCTGTCTTGTGTGAGACATTCTGTACCACAATGGTCAGACTGATTCTAATCTTAAAAAACGGATTTACAGAATCTTACATGGATTCATGCAGTTTTTGAGCAAAGTAAAATGTAATTCTTCAAGAACAAATTCATCCCACAAACATATCTGTGTATGTCTGCATATGGGTGCATGTGTTGGGGTGGGGGGTGAGGGGGTTATGAGTGTCTGCGAGAGAGTGTGTGTGTCTGTGTGTAAAGTGGTATAAATCTGTGAGAGGGTGTGTGTGTGTGTGTGTGTTTGGGAGTGTACGTGTGAGTGTGTGAGAGAGGGCCTGCGTGATTGTACAAGTCTGTAGGAGCCTGTGTGTGTATAGTGCAATGCGGTCACCTGTAGTGTAACTTTTGCCTCGTTGATTTTAACCTTACTGCAAATCCTCTTGCAAGGAGGCCTACCTAGAAGAAGGTTAAAAATCACACAACACAAGGTTATAGTCCAACAGGTTTAATTGGAAGCACACTAGCTTTCGGAACGACGCTCCTTCATCAGGTGATTGTGGAGGGCTCGATCGTAACACAGAATTTAGAGCAAAAAATTGCAGTGTGGTGTAACTGAAATTATACATTGAAGAAGGCCAACGTAAACGAAGTGCAGCTTGTGCACGAAATTCATACCCAGGTCAACATGAAATGTCGCTACAAATTAGACATCATATACTTGACACAAAATCGCTTTTGTATTTGTTACAACAAACACACATATGGATCGAAACGAACTAAATTGATAATTCAGCAAGAAATATTAACAAAGTTTGTGAGAAGATTTGTAGCTCGGGTGCTCGTTGCTGTGGTTCTGTTCGCCGAGCTGGAAGTTTTTGTTGCAAACGTTTCGTCCCTTGTCTAGGTGACATCCTCAGTGCTTGGGAGCCTCCTGTGAAGCGCTTCTGTGGTGTTTCCTCCGGCATTTATGGAGGCCTGTCCCTGCCGCTTCCGGTTGTCAGTTTCAGCTGTCCGCTGTAGTGGCCGGTATATTGGGTCCAGGTCTATGTGTTTGTTGATGGAGTTTGTGGATGAGTGCCAAGCTTCTAGGAATTCCCTGGCTGTTCTTTGTTTCGCTTGCCCTATAATGGTAGTGTTGTCCCAGTCAAATTCATGTTGCTTGTCGTCTGCGTGTGTGGCTACTAGGGATATCTGGTCGTGTCGTTTCGTGGCTGGTTGATGTTCGTGGATGCGGATCGTTAGCTGTCTTCCTGTTTGTCCTATATAGTGTTTTGTGCAGTCCTTGCATGGGATTTTGTACACTACATTAGTTTTGCTCATGCTGGGTATTGGGCCCTTCGTTTTGGTGAGTTGTTGTCTGAGAGTGACTGTTGGTTTGTGTGCTGTTATAAGTCCTAGTGGTCGCAGTAGTCTGGCTGTCATTTCAAAGATGTTCTTGATGTATGGTAGTCTGGCTAGTCCTTTGGGTTGCGGCATGTCCTCGTTCTGTTGTCTCTCCCTTAGGCATCTGTTGATGAAATTGTGAGGATATCCGTCTTTGGCGAATAACTTGTATAGGTGTTCCTCTTCCTCTTTTTGCAATTCTGGTGTGCTGCAGTGTGTTGTGGCCCTTTTGAATAGTGTCTTGATGCAACTTTGTTTGTATGTGTTGGGGTGGTTGCTTTCATAGTTCAGAACTTGGTCTGTGTGTGTGGCTTTCCTGTGTACCTTAGTGGTGAATTCTCCGTTTGGTGTACTCTGTACCCTCACGTCTAGGAATGGGAGTTGGTTGTCCTTTTCTTCCTCTCTCGTGAAACGGATTCCTGTGAGTGTGGAGTTGATGATCCGGTGTGTATTCTCTATTTCCGTGTTTTTAATGATTACAAAGGTGTCATCAACGTATCTGACCCAAGCACTGTGGATGTCACCTAGACAGGGGACGAAACGTTTGCAACAAAAACTTCCAGCTCGGCGAACAGAACCACAGCAGAAATATTAACAGAACAGAAAATCAGCATACTGAAAGTTATATACTTCGCGTCGTTGAAATTATCTGGAAGTTTTCGGGCAATAAAAGCTAGCCGGAAGCACACAGTGCAGAGAAGACCAATATAGCTGGACACAAAATTAAAAGGCTTTTAAAGAGCCCACTTCACATTCCAAAATAATGACGTCTCTATAATAGGTCGTGTTTTTCACTGGATAAGGAGGTGATACAATGAGCCAGCTCATGCAAATTAAACTTGAAGAAATGAAAGAATGAATACACCTATCCTTTGCTGCATGGTCTAAACCAATTCATCCAGTTGTTGCTGGGAAGAGTCGTTTTAAAAGCGATCACAACAAGAACCGTTTTCCCCAAAATACAGGAAATACAGAGAACAAATACAATTCCAAATGCTGTCCGCCGCAACATGCAGGACCATCCGGTCGGTTTCCCAATGAAGGTAAGTGAGCACAGGAAGCAAAGCGTTAGGGCAAAGAGAAGGAGGAAGCTCAGTTCCAATTGTTCGATCTGACAATAGGGGTTTCCCGATACCGGTAGAATACGCTAGCTGTCGCCAGTGCAAGGCAAGCTCCCACTAAAGCAAGTGTCACGAAGACGTAGCCCAGAGCCTCTTGAAAGGAAAGAAATTCAATCTTTTTGGGAATACATCGATCTTTTTGTTGATTCGGCCAGTATTCCGAAGGGCACTTCACGCAATCGGTGGAACCTGAAACATTTTTTTTTAATATTCGAAAATTATACTGGCAACAAGATAACATAGCATTCGGCCCAATGTTTGTGCATAGGTGTGATGTTGCTAATCTTGCCGTCGGCGCACTCCGCGCAATCAAAACAACATATTGGCTGAGCTTTCCTGCTGACCTGTCTTGTTCCGGGAGGACAGGGTTCTGAGCAAAGGGCACTTGGAATTTAAGACAAAGGAAATAATAACGTGTTATCCGTGTAATGGATTCACAGCGTAACACACATGGAAATGTTCGTATTTTGTCATTGAGAGAAGTATACGATAAGGCCTGGTAGGTTACTCGTCGACTGTAATCTGTAAGCTTTCTCCTTCAAACCTTTTAAATGTTGATCGGTCAACGCGTTGCTCCCACCAGCACCACCAATACTATTCGTCTCGCAGGCAGTGCAAGATCAAGACAATTCTCTGGGCGTTATAATTTGTATCTAAGGTATTCGTGCTAGGATTAGTCAAGCTTCTGCCGTGGAAGTTGCTGTCCAAGTGGCACTCAGCTTTGGTTTGACAATTATTTGTTTTTTTTTTCATTCACATTCAATCAATCTCATTTAAATTCCAGCCAATGACAGTGGAGATGGGACCAGCATCAGCTGGTTGCGATTTTTGTAGAAGAAGGTTTAACAATGTTTCGTCAACAGTAATTTGGAATAAATCATTGTCTGCCTAATGCCCCACACGGACCATCGCGATGTTTATAATACCCATCAATGACAAACTGCCATTTTAACTAACGGATATTTTATTTAAAGTGAAGTTATGTGCAATTGAATGTGTACCTTCCTAATATTGTTTTCAAATACCAAACACTTGGCAAAATATCAACAATATTGTTCTGCCTGTCAAATTCCATTAGTGCTGAGACAGGTTAGCACTTACAAGTGAATGCATCGAACATAATGTTGACAAACACTGTTTTAATACATTACACAATCAACATTCTGAATGTTTTTAATATGATTATAGAAAATAGAAAAGTAAAATGAGAGAGAAGTGACTGCAAGATGGATTGCATCATCACGAGTGATTTCTTTCCAGTGTGAGCACAACCTCGATGCTGTGGTCAATGATAAAAAAATTGCAAGTTACAAGTTGCTTCGGAAGGTATAGTTCAGGATTTGGTTGTTGGCAACACAGATTGCATTCAGTAAAATGTATGCTTATTTGTAGAACTTATTTCATAAGTTGTTGGAGGAGTCTTGATAACGTAAAGTTGAGAGCTAGCGGTGAAACTTTCTTAAACATTCAATGGAGGTTTGGCATTTTCTCAAACTAAGAATTGCTAGCTCCGCATGCTTTGCACCATTCTCTGAACGAACTCTGACTATAGCTGACGTAATTCCACCTGAAGCAGTCATCTTCTCTCTACACAGAGTGAGACCGGCAAGAGAGTGCAAACACATGGGATTGAGTTATGTGTGGGAGCTTAAAAGTACAAATCGTCATCTTTTGAAATCTGTGGGTAAGGTAAAGGTAGACATCTAAGGACTGTATTTTAGTTTCTTTCAGGCCTAACGAAAGTTTAAGCAAACTCTCCTAGTGCTGTAGCTACTTAATCTAATTAAGCTAATTCAGTAAGTTGGTTAGATCTGATTCTTGTAGCTGGGCAGGCCTTATACTATAAAAGCTAGGCCTAAGCTCTCGCAGCACTGTTTTCGATCAGCAAGAGTGTACAAACACTGGGAAGTGAGTTCACTGAGAGTTTAGGCAAGTAGCAGAAGCAGAGCTTAAACTAGTCTGGCAGCGGGGTAGGACCTTAAGCAGTAGTGAGACAAGAGTGAGGCTGGTACAGAAGTTTAATACAGAAGAATAAAACAGAGAGCGTGGTAAAAGATTCATGAATGAAAATATATTTGTTTCCGGGATGGGACCATTCGCCGCCGCCGATTTGCCGCCGCCGATTAGCCACCGCCCTTTCACCGCCGAGGACGCTTAGCCACCGCCCATTGGCCACTGAGGAAGATAAACCACCGCAAGTATTTGTAACTCATTTTTATATATAAACCAATACAATGATATTTATTTTACCTTTTTTTTTTATCAAGATGTACTATGTAGTTGTGTAAATAAAGGGGACTGAGAAGTATGAAAGAACAGGCGGGAAGGAAAACAATCAGTACATATATATTTCCGGTGGCGAATAGTCTCCAGAGGTCAAACGACCCCTTTGGAGAAACGCTGGTGGCGAACGGGCAGTGCCTAATCGGCGGCGGCGGCGAATGTGCCGTGGCGAATCGTCACCAACCCATTTATTTCCATGCAGGAGGCGTGACTTATTGGGCAGATGAACTCTTGGCGTGGATGGAAAAATGAGACTGCTGCAGCATAGCTTTACGGAAACATGGTTGAGGGAGGGACAGGACTGGCAGCTCAATGTTTAGGGGTTCAGATGCCATTGGAAGCTCAGAAGAAGCAGAGACAAGAGAGGAAGGAAGATAGTGCTTTTTGTTTGGGAAAATATCATAGCAGTACTTAGGATATTCCTGAGAAGTTGTCTATTGAAGCTATACGCGTGGAACTGAGAAATAAGAAGTGGGTGATCACTTTGATGGGATTGCACTATAGGCCCCCCAGTGGTCAGTGGAAAATTGAGAAGTAGATTTGCCGGGATATTGGAGATACCTATACGAATAATATCATTGTCATAGGAGGGGATTTTAACTTCCCAAGCAAACTAGGAATGCTGTAATATTAAAGGATTTGGATGGGCAAGAAATTGGTAAGTGTGTTCGATTTAAAAAAGTGTTCAATTAATATGTAGATGGTCCCACTGGAGAAGGGGCAAATGTCAACCCCCTTTTATGAATTAAGGAAAGGCAAGTGGCTAATTGATTGATTGTTGCCACATGTACAGAGGTAAATGAAAAGCTTTGTTTACAAGCAGTAGAGGCAGATCATAGTAAGCAAGGTTGTAAAGAACAAAAAAGATTTAGACAGAGGCAAAAAAGTGACAATGCACAGGGCATACGCTTGGCGAGATCAATGTTAGCAAGAACAGTATTATTTGAGGTTAGATATTCTATTCGTTAGTCTAAAAAGTGTTAGTGGGAGAGCACTTTGGGATCAGGCACCATAATTCTATTAACTTTAAAATAGTTATGGGAAAAGATAGGCCTGGATCACAAATGAAATTTCTAAATTGTCGCAAGACTGACCTTAATGGCATGAGGCGGGTACTTTGAAAAGTTGACTGGAGAGGCTGTTCACAGGTA
This sequence comes from Chiloscyllium plagiosum, assembly GCF_037043375.1. Lineage (NCBI taxonomy): Eukaryota > Metazoa > Chordata > Chondrichthyes > Orectolobiformes > Hemiscylliidae > Chiloscyllium > Chiloscyllium plagiosum. The sequence goes on along the minus strand of NW_028270151.1, from coordinate 21,462,008 downwards.
AATGAATGTCTACCAAGCGGGATCCTTTCAAGGGTGAGATATTGAGTTCAGGGACAGCGAGTTCCTGTTAGATTAAAGGACAAGGCTGGCAGGAATAAGGAGCACTGAATGATCAGAGATATTGAGGGCCTCGTGAAGAAAAATGAGGCATAGAGTCATGGAGATGTACAGCACGGAAACAGACCCTTCAGCCCAACCCATCCATGCCGATCAGACATCCCAACCCAATCTAGTCCCACCTGCCAGCACTCAGCCCATATCCCTCCAAACTCTTCCTATTCATATACCCATCCTAGTGCCTCTTGAATGTTGCAATTGTACCAGCCTCCACCACCTCTCTGGCACCTCATTCCAAACACATACCATCCCCTGTGTGAAAAAGTTGCCCTTTAGGTCTCTTTTATATCTTTCCCATTTCACCCTAAACCTATGCCCTCTAGTTTTGGACTCCCCCACCCCAGGAAATAGACTTTATCTATTTACCCTATCCAGTCCCCTCATGATTTTGTAAACCTCTATAAGGTCACCCCTCAGCCTCTGACGCTCCAGGGAAAACAGCCCCAGCCTATTCAGCCTCTCCCTGTAGCTCAAATCCTCCAACCCTGGTAACATCCTTGTAAATATTTTCTGAACCCTTTCAAGTTCCACAACATCTTTCCAAAAGGAAGGAGACCAGAATTGCACGCAATATTCCAACAGTGGCCTAACCAATGTTCTTTACAGCTACCACATGACCTCCCAACTCCTGTATGCAATACTCTGACCAATAAAGGAAAGCATACCAAATGCCTTGTTCACTATCCTATCTAACCGTGACTCCACTTTCAAGGAGCTATGAACCTGCATTCCAAGGTCTCTTTGTTCAGCAACACTCCCTAGGACCTTATCATTAAGTGTATAGGTCCTGCTAAGATTTGCTTTCCCAAAGGTCAGCACCTCCTATTTATCTAACTTAAACTCCATCTGCCACTTCTCAGCCCATTAGCCCATCTGATCAAGATGCTATTGTAATCTGAGGTAACCTTCTTCGCTATCCACTACACCTGCAATTTTGGTGTCATCTGCAAACTTACTAACTGTACCTCTTATGGTCGCATTCAAATCATTTTTGTAAATAACAAAAAGCAGCGGATCCAGCACCAATCCTTGTGGCACTACACTGGCCACAGGCCTCCAGTCTGAAAAACAACCCTCCACCTGGGGATTTATCCACCTTCATGTGTTTCAAGATATCCAGCACTTCCTCCTCTGTAATATGGACATTTTGCAAGATGTCACCATCTATTTCCCTACAGTCTATATCTTTCATATCCTTTTCCACAGTAAATATTGATGAAAAATACTCGTTTAGTATCGTTTAGTAGTCGACGATGCCCTCCACCACATCTCTTCCACTTCCCTCTTCTCCGCCCTTGAGCCCCGCCCCTCCAACCGCCACCAGGACAGAACCCCACTGGTCCTCACCTACCACCCCACCAACCTCCATGTACAACATATCATCCGCCGTCATTTCCGCCACCTCCAAACGGACCCCACCACCAGGGATATATTTCCCTCCCCTCCTCTATCAGCGTTCTGAAAAGACTACTCCCTCCGTGACTCCCTCATCAGGTCCACACCCCCCACCAACCCAACCTCCACTCCCGGCACCTTGCCCTCCAACCGCAAGAAATGCAAAACGTGCGCCCACACCTCCCCCCTTACTTCCCTCCAAGGCCCCAAGGGACACTTCCATATCCACCACAAATTCACCTGCACCTCCACACACATCATCTATTGCATCCGCTGCACCCGATGTGGCCTCCTCTATATTGGGGAGACAGGCCGCCTACTTGCAGAACGTTTCAGAGAACACCTCTGGGACACCCGGACCAACCAACCCAACCATCCCATAGCCCAACACTTTAACTTCCCCTCCCACTCCACCAAGGACATGCAGGTCCTTGGACTCCTCCATCGCCAGACCATGGCAACACGTTGGTTGGAGGAAGAGCGCCTCATCTTCTGCCTAGGAACCCTCCAACCACAAGGGATGAACTCAGATTTCTCCAGTTTCCTCATTTCCCCTCCCCCCACCTTCTCTCAGTCAAATCCCTCGAACTCAGCACTGCCTTCCTAACCTGCAATCTTCTTCCTGACCTCTCCGCCCCCACCCCACTCCGGTCTATCATCCTCACCTTGACCTCCCTCCACCTATCGCAATTCCAACGCTCCTCCTCCAAGTCCCTCCTCACTACTTTTTAGCTTAGCCTGCTGGACACACTTTCCTCATTCCTGAAGAAGGGCTTATGCCGGAAACGTCGATTCTCCTGTTCCTTGGATGCTGCCTGACCTGCTGCGCTTTTCCAGCAACACATTTTCAGCTCGTTTAGTATCTCCCCCATTTTCTGTGCCTCCACACAAAAGCCGCCTTGCAGATCTTTGAGTGGCCCTATTCTCTCCCTCGCTACCCTTATGTCCTTAATATATTTGTAAAAACCCTTTGGATTCTCCTTAATTCTATTTGCCAAAGCTATCCGATGTCCCTTTTTGGTCCTCCTGATTTCCCTCTTTAGTATACTCCTACTGCTTTTATACTCTTCTAAGGATCCACTCGATCTATCCTGTCTATACCTGACATAGCCTTACTTCTTTTTCTTAACCAAATTCTTAATTTCTTTAGGCATCCAGCATTCCCTATACCTACCAGCTTTCCCTTTGTCAGGTATAGACGGCTCGAGTCAATTCTATCATTGACAGCTGAGGGCGAGGGGATGGAAGACTGGGGGAGAGGGGGCTAATGTTGTGCCATTATTTAAGAAAGGCTACAAGGACAAGCCAAGGAACTGCAAGCTTGTGAGTATGACGTCGATAATGAGAAGTTGTTGGAGGGGATTCTGAGAGACAACATCTAAATGTTAGTACTGGTTAGGAATAGTCAGCATGGCACTGTGTGTGGAAAATCCTGTCTTTCAAATGTGATTGAGCTTTTTCTGAAGAGGTGACCAAGAAGATTGATGAAGACAGAGCAGTAGACGTTGAACTGCATGGAATTACCAAGGCCTTCGACAAGGTTCCAATTGGACTGCTTGGTGAGGTTAGAGTATATGGGATCCGGGGATCCCAATTGACTTCATGCGAGTGGTGCTAGAGGGTTGTTTTTCGAACTTGAGCCCCGTGACCAGCATTGTATCACAAAGATCAGTGTTGCGTTCACAGTTGTTCATCGTTCATAGAAATGATTTGGATGAGAATATAGGAAGCAGGGAATCATTCCCCAGATGTGTTACGACATTTATAACTCCAAGAGCGTGTACTTTCTCCACTTCTATCCTTGGCGTTAAAATCCTGCTTTCAGCTCACACCTCAGAAATAAAATGAACTTGACAATTAGCTGCAACAAACACATCCAGAACTTGCTGGAGAAACTCAGCAAGTCCCTCCACATCTGTGAAGGGAAAACACAGCCGACAGTTTGAGTCCTGGCACCCATCGTCTCTGCTCTTAACTCTCCAAATAGATGTACATAATGCACACTGATATATCCCAACTCACTTAGGAATTAAAAGAATGGAGAATTCAAAAACGAATGCCCTGATCTCATGTCGTATGATCACAATTAGATTTTATATTTGCAATAAAAAACAATTAGAAATGGAGAACGAAAACTGTTTTCCCACCTGTTAAACCGCACTTAAATATTTACAGTGAGAAGGAGGAATAAATTGTTAAATTTTGACGAGTTAAGATAACTGCAAAAATGAACATTAGTATGCTAGCAAACTACTTAGTTGCATATAAAATTATAAGAAAGGACAATTAATCATGGATTTACCAGTAATGTCACGGTCTAACAATTCGTAAAAATCCATGCAGCTTCTTTTCAATTTTTTTTATCAAAGTCGCATTTTTTATGATGATTTCACTGTATCAATCATAAGGAAAATACCTGCTTTCCAGTGGAGCTCCACACAATATCACCAATATTCAGGACAAGTCCTTGTCCCTCTGGCGCTGAGCCTTCATAATATCCAATGTTTAGAATTGCAAGTGCACCTTCCAAATTCATTTGTAAATTTACTAATTCATAGGTTGGTACTGGATCACCATTTTCATCAAAATATACGACCTCCCCAGTCCGAGCAGTGAAATTTACCAAGTGAAGGTAGTACAGCAGCTAAAGAAGAACAATGTAAGGCATATAAGCTTTTGGCTGTCAGTTGGATACATTCGGTAAAATTCATTTCAACAAATGAACACCGTTAATTTAGAAATGAATAATATCACAAACTATTATCCAGAGAGGAACAAATAAAGCTTGAAGATCCATCTTCTATTTTTACACGTTTCTGATCTTCGTACTCAGATTAAGATACCAATATTAGTCTGAAAGGGTCTAATTGACGAAATTTGGAGCATAGTCCCAATCAAGAGATTTTACTGACAGTGCATAGTAGCTCCAAGTGAGTGCTGAATTTTCCGTCCGACTCACACTAAGGGTTAGGCTGACAACTAAGGCCACTGCAATACTCTGAAAAGTGGAAATTAGCCATTACCTACGTAAGAACAAAACTGAACACTGATATTCTGGACATTTATTACAATGTTATTAGTGGCACGTTATTGGATACAATTTAGCGTTTTTGCTTTCTACATCACAGAGGTGCCTAAACTTCACAAGCCCTTCAATGTCTAGAGGGTGCAGCTGAATGACTTGAGGCTTTGCGGTTCCATACAATAATGTTTCTTAAGATTTGATGTTCATCTTTCTAGTGTGAGTGAATTTCCAATATTTCTAATATTCAAATTTTATATTGGTACAGATGATATATATTTTGGTAACATTGGAATGATTTTCGCTCATTCTCTGAGGGAAATATTGAATCTTTCCAAAAAAAAGACTGATTGTGAAAAGGGAACTGTGAAAAAGGCTACAAGTGCAGGTCGGACAGCATACACATCAACACTTAATGGCGTCTATGGGATCTGTCTGAAGTAAAACGAAATATTTTCCTACCTGCCAGGGTTCAAAGCTTGAAATATGAGCACATGTATTATTTATAAATGGGCCATTGCCTTCTTCACATCTCAGCATATCGTCAAGTGTATGAGCGACAGAATAGACGGCTTTGTACACATGGTAGGAACTTCCGTCCATTATCACTGGAAGATAAGCATTTTCTAACCCATCTAAATGTTCATTCCCTGTGCATGGCCGCACTTGAAATGCAGAACTTCGGGTCTCTGTTGTGTCGCCTGTCGTTAAAGAGCACGAGAATAGAGTCTCCCAAAACGTCTTCACAAAACTGCTTTCAGGAAACCTAGAAGGATGAATTTTCATAAGATAATCTCTGAGGCCGGCTATTTCTGTCCTAGGGGTTGCTGGACCAATGGCTCCAATGAGAAACTTTCCTTCTTCAGGTGAGAATATATCTTTGGTTACCCACCCTTCACTTCCAATCCATTGTATCCCCGTCACATTTTGACGCAAAATCTCTTTAAGTAACACTCGCATATCTCCACTATGCAGGAATCCAACCACAACCTTTGTGGTTGCCTCTTTCATTGCCTGCACTACTTTGCTGATTTTCTCGGCGGGATGGGTTCTGTAAAACGTTTCAGAATACGCGATGTAAACACCAATTTTTTGAGCTTCTTCAACAAATGTTTTCATCCCAAAATTCTCATACTCTGTGTTGCTTCTAACTGTGCCAATCCAATTCTAGCCAAAGGTTTTCACGAGTTCAGCTAGAAGTTTGGTCTGATGTTTGTCGTTTGGTATCGTTCTAAAGAAAGTCGGGTATTCTTGTTTATCACTCAGACAGGAGCAAGTGGAGAAGTAACTGATCTGCAGGGAAAGCGAGAATATATGAAAACATGCCTTCACCGTTTTTGGAATTTTTTTTGGAACTGTTCTACTTCAACATCTTCGTTATCAATTAATCTTATTTTTGCATATAAATGCAATATTAAATCTTAACACGGATAATTGGAAGCAATCAAACAAAATAAATAATTTGCCGAGTTTAAAAAGCGACAATTGACAAGCTGAAATTATGAGTAGTCACTACTGTAGTTGCATGAGAACTATCTAGGAATGGAAGTTTGTACTAGAATATTAAACATCGTCTGAAATAACTTTATTTTTAGATTGCAGTATCGCTACGTGTTGTGTCTATGCATACATAAGCGAAACATTGGCATGAGATAGGTGGTGGCATGGTTATAATATCGTTAGATACATCATCCACAATAGAAGAGTTAGGGGATATGGGTTCGAATCTCACTGCGACAGGTAGTAAAATTCGAATTCATAAAATCTGGAATGTCCAAAAAAATCTACTACCGTGACATTTTGAGCTCCACGATGGCTCAGTGGTTTGCACCGTTGCTGCACAGCGCCAAAGACCCAGGATCGATGGCTGGCTGTCTGTGTGGAGTGCGCATGTTCTCCCCGTGTCTGTGTGGGTTTCCGCCGGGCGCTCCCTTTTGGTCCCACAGTCCAAAGGCTAGGTGAATCATAATAAGTGCGGGGCAAGGGGACACAGTATATGCTCAATGGGCCAAATTGCCTTTATCAACAATATCAGATTCTATGATTCTAAGGGCGTTGTAAAAATGCAGTCAAGTGTGTGACATATTACCATCGGAATTCCGAAAGAGCCAACTGTCCTTACGGCTGCAATAGAGGACGTGGATATATCACAACCAATAATGGCTGCGACATTGGAGGAACCTTTGCACAAAGGATTGCACCTTTTCACATTGCAATTAGTCCTTGCTCTCCATTTACCAAAGCCAGCGCTGCTTTGGATGCAATCGCCGTGGTCGAGCAGTCATAGTAGATCTCATACCCCAGGGTGATATTGGGAAGTAGAGCTTTACTCTGGTTTATTTCTTCTACAGCAAATATCATGGTCTGCATCAGGCGAAAGCTTGAGATATCGAAACTGCGAAGCAGATATAAAAGGAAATGATATTCATATTTTATTCATCATCCAATTATGCCGATCTCATTCACCCAGATCTTCCAATCGCGTATAGACGCTCACCTCAACTGAGAACCGCAATGGAAACGCAAATTCCGATCAACCGACTTCCGCTGGAGCTTGCGGTTTGCCAGAAAGGCCTTCCAGGGAACGCATGATCGTGACACGAACGGATTACATCAGTGGCCGATTGTCCACCACGTGCCCAGCTATGTACCCTGACTTACTTCGGGTTTGCAAGTGTTAAAAATACTGAACGCCAGCGGGAGTTTCAAAGCAGCCAGGGCACGCCCGACCTCAGCCGGATTCCCGTGGAACCTGTCGGCAACAGCCCCTGTAGACTCACTCCTCTCCATTCTCCGGCATTCTGCATAAATTAAGCGCGATTTACATCAGGGACACTATCCGTTTACATCCCGGGCTCTCCCAGCATTATCAACATCCAGCATCCCTTTATCTATCAATTCCGAATCTACTCACAACCCGTCCCCTGTGCTCGCACCTCTCCCCAAGCACCCTATCCCAAACCGCTCGCTGCTCATCTCTTGCCCACCCTGTTCTGGGCCTATTCGCTGTTTGACAGGTCGGGGGAAGTACAATTAAACCGTTGAATGAGTGAATACTTGCAAGTGCCTGCAAATACTTAAAGGCGCAGAGCACATCCGGAAACATGTAAAACTTCTCGAATCATTTGCAAACAGATATCATTACCTAGAAACAAACTTAAAACGCTTAAAACACATTTTAAAAATAGATCATACAAACAGTTATAAAACACTGCGCGTCCTTTAGCCCCATGGCTTCCTCCAACGACCTCAAAGGGAATGCAGGTCCGCACTATCGGCGTACTGCTATAGGCCTTCGCAAAAACTTCGACTGAGCTCAGACGTGAAGTTCCAAGGCCGAACCAAAGTTTAAAAAAAACTAAATGCCTCTGCTTTCATCGTGACCGAATGGTGCGCATATTTTTCGGAAAAGTTAATGACGTGATCATTTCAAGTAATGGTATTCTACACAAAATTATACATTCTTTCTCTCTATCCATTCTTTCAGAACCTTTCATTATGCGAAATAGCTCTGTTAGGTCACTCTCAGCTTTGATTCCTACCAGAAAATAACCCTACCTGGTCCATTCTTTTCTGATAGGAACCCATACATTTCCAGCACTATCCTTGTAATTTATCTTTGCACAATCTCCAACTGTCTCCTTTATCTAATAAGATGAGCAGAACTGCATGTGGTACAGTTAGTGCAGTCTACTTGATGCTCAATGCATCAGAATCTTCCTACGTTGCAGTTTGAGCACTCTTGAAATCAAACTTATTGTTTTGGTGTGCTTCGTAGACACCTTGCTAACTTGTCACATAGCATTTAGGGATTACAAAGTTAAAAATCACAGAACACCAGGTCCAACAGGTTTAATTGGAAGCACACTAGCTTTCGGAGCGACGCTCCTTCATCAGTTGATAGTCTCCAAATCATTTGGGGAATAGTCTATTTGTTTTGCAAATCCTCCCATTTTCCGCGACTGCACCTGGGTGCACGTTCAAACTAATGCGATCTCTCTATTCTTCATAGAAAAATGGACAAAATAGCATATGTATCTGTTTAGTCATCTACCAGGGTGATGAAACAAACAGACGTGCATTTACACGATGACACATGCAATGCGGTTAGTGCAACTAAAATTAATAAGGGTCCATTGGATATATTCATTACCACTTATTTGCCCATCTGCAAATTTATTATTCTCTCCAGCAGTTAGTTGCTGTCGCCTCAAAATTCATAAACTCTATCCCTAGGTTTGTCATTCGTATCTGTAGAAATTGTGTTCTGGATTCTGAAGTCCAAATCGTTAATGCAAGCTGCACTGATACCTGCTCTGATACGAACGAACGATCACTTCCCAACTTCTCCCACTCTGAACAACAACTCTTTGTTCTCACTTTCTGCTTTCTGTCTTAACGAAAATTAGCAATCCACTTTCTTCTGACTCCACGTTGTCGGACTTCATTTAGTCTATTTTGAGGCACCTTAACGAAGGTATTTTGAAATCCCATATAAATAGCGTCCACGCTCTTTCCCTATTAACTCCTCGCGAAATCAAAATAATTAGACAAGAAAATAAATACATTTTTGCATCAATGATATTGCTATTGTTATATTCCCAATTTCTGCATTTTTTCATCTTCGCGTGTGTCGGGTTTTCATTATATTTCCAATGACTGATGTTCCGCTGGTTGGTTTGTCATTTTCTTTTCCAGTTTATGTGATGTACATGAAGCATTCATCTGAAATATTGCAGTGATTTTTTTTTCCTGTTTAAAATTAGAGACAGAGAGTAAAGCTGTCTGCTATGTCGCCCCTAAATTGCTATAAACTGAATGTCCGCGATCAAACTGGATTTGCTTAATATATCCAATAGAAGCTTATTAATTTTAGTTGCACTTTCCGCGTTGCAAGTGTCAATCTGTAAATGTACGTCTCCTTGTTTTATCTGCCTGGTAGATGACGAAAACAAACTACGTATTTATATCTATTTCTAGCAACATTCCCAGCACAGCCTTTCTATTTATTGATGTATCTCTAGAACATTTTACGCTGCTGTGTCAAGTTAATATCGTAGCACCTCTTTGTCTTCTTAGTTACCCTTTATAGTTCTCTTCTCAGCTCTTTGTCTTCTCTCTGATCATTCATATCTCTTCTATGTAAATAACATATGCCCCTTTCCTAGGCTTCAGTTGTTCCCACGTGTTTACTCGGCCAAGCAGGTAGTTCGTTCTTTCCTTTTAACGGAACATATTTTCCAGCACGACTTGGAGTATCTTTTCAAATCTTTCCAATTGCTGTCCTACATCGTTCTTTGTGAATAATATTGCCCATTTTATTTTCCCAAATTCTCAGCCTTTCAAAGTCAACTTTCCCACAATCTTTTCCCGATTTCAACATTATTTTCATTCTCCATCATGTTGTCGCTTACGATCTCTGTTACCTCGACGTGGCCTATCATTATTTCTCTGTTTCTTTCTTCATGACGAGGTCCAATAGCGAATCTTCACCTGTTGAGCTTTTTCTATCCTAACATTCGAGTGTCTAATTAGCTGAAACATAGAGAATGCTGAAGAAACTCGGTAGGTCTGCGAGCTCTGATTCCTGATGAAGGGCTCCGGCCCGGAACGTCGGTTTTCCGGCTCCTCGGATGCTGCCTGACTTGCTGTGCTTTTCCAGCAACACCCTCTCATGTCTAATTAGTTGACAAGTAAAGCTGAAAGCGAATTAGGTTTAATGCGTAATATGTTTACAAAGGGTGCGTAACTATCCATCGAAAACAGTTTATAACTTCGTGCCATTCTTATGTTTTTGCTCAGTCCCAATGAAATCCAATGGCGTACCCATCTGTTCATCTTACGTGACGAGAACATCGGTGATAAATAAGAACACAACGATTCACAATATATGCTGGAAGTTGATGTCAGGGTAACTGCACCAGCGTTTCAGGCATTTTAACACAACTTTGCCGAATATTGTTCGGCTATTATTTACAGATAAACACAGAAAATTGCTTAACTGAATCCATTGACATCACTACCGGCACACAGTGTTTCTAATTAATACCTACGTCGTATATATAGAGTGTAACTCCGATGCATTACATATATTATTTGGGATTCCTTTAGAAATCTTTTGAGTACATTACTATTTTTACAGTGCAAGGGCAATAAAGAAAAGTTCATCAACAAATCAATATCGTTACAAGTGACCGTTGTTACTTTAAACACAAACACACAGAATGCTGAAGAGACTCAGTTGGTCTGCCAGCACGCGTGAAGAGAGAAACAGAGTCAACGTTTCGAGTCTAATCTGACTTTTCGCGAAATCATTTTGCCCTTACGTCCAAATTGAAATTCGACATTGTTGAGGAATTTAGATTGCTAATAATGATCATTATTCTGCGGAAGTAATTATCCCATTAAAATATTAGAATATAATTATGATAAAGACAAAATTGTTTAAATTTGCAGTTGATGATTATCCACTGAATTCAGAAAATTATTTAGGGCGCGTGATTACGTGATTACGTGAATTCAGGATTTCTTTATATTTTATTGCACTGACATACCTTTTGCAATTCATGTTCTTGGTCTGAGTGGAATACTCCTCAAGGAAGTCGAACGGCCTCTTTCCGCAATGTAGGGATAATGTGATTTTATGATTGTTTGACCTACCTTTTACAGTACGTGTCTAATGGACTGACGTCGTGAATCACTTCTAAATGTGTTGAAAATATCACACCCAGGATAATATCACCATCTTCAGACAAATTCGGTAAATCGCCGTTTGCTTGAGGCGTGCACATCATTCCATGTGGTTCCCGCGTAGGCACAACAGCTAGCATCAAGAATATCAAAAACAAAGCCATGGATTTCTTTCAGGGAACCTATCACCAGGTTAAACGAAATAAGCAAGAACTCGAGTTATATAGCATCCGTTATGATGTGAGGATATCCCACAGCGCCTCACAGCCGATGAATCACCCTGGACCTGATGAAATGGATTAAATCTCATAGACATTTCACAAACAACTTGTTATCAGGACACCTTCATTGATACGGCCAATCGTAATTCATGGATCGCTATTTCTGCAGGTAGAATTCACGTGAAATAAAACCAAGCGAACTTTCAAACCTCACGGGAGTCAAGTTTTCCAACAGGGATGGAAGAAGGCTTAATTCTGTTAATAATCGCCACTAAGAAGCCCTGAACGGTAGATCTCCCACCCACAACTTCCAAACTCTTAGTCCGGGAACCCAGCACCGCCCTATTCTACCTCCTTTCCAACATCCATAAGCATGACCACCCTGGCCGACCCATTGTCTCAGCATGCTCCTGCCCCACCAAACTCATCTCTCTACCTACCTCGATACTGTTCTATCCTCTCTGGTCCAGGAACTCCCCACATACATTCGAGACACCACCCACGCCCTCCACCTCCTCCAAGACTTTCGTTTCCCGGGCCCCCAAAGCCTCATCTTCACCATGGACATCCAATCCCTCTACACCTCCATCCACCAAGACTAGGGCCTCCAAGCCCTCCACTTCTTCGTCTCCCGAAGTCCCCAACAGTATCCTTCCACTGATACTCTCATTCATTTTGCTGAACTGATCCCCACCTTTAACAATTTCTCCTTCAAATCCTCCCACTTCCTCCAGACCAAAGGGGTAGCCATGGGCACCCAATTGGGCCCCAGCAATGCCTGTCTCTTTGTCAGCTACATAGAACAGTCCATCTTCCATAGTTACACCTGCACCATTCCCCACTTCGTCCTCTGCAACATTGATGACTGCATTGGCGCCACCTCATGCTCCTGCGAGGAGGTTAAGCAGTTCATCAACTTCACCAACTCATTCCACCCCGACCTTCAATTCACTTGGACTATCTCTGACACCTCCCTCCCCTTCCTAGACCTTTCCATCTCCATCAATGACAACCGACTTGACACTGACATTTTATACAAACCTACCGATTCCCACAGCTATCTGGATTACACATCTTCCCACCCTACCTCCTGCAAAAATGCTATCCCATATTCCCAACTTCTCCACCTCCAATGTACCTGCTCTCAGGAGGACCAGTTCCACCACAGAATACACCAGATGGCCTCCTTCTTTAAAGACCACAATTGACCTTCCCACATGTTTGAAGGTGCCCTCCAACGCATCTCATCCACATCCCGCATCTCCACCCTCAAACCCACCCCTCCAACCATAACAAGGACAGAACCCCCCTGGTTCTCACCTTCCACCCTACCAACCTTCGCATAAACCGCATCATCCGCCAACATTTCCACCACCTCCAAACAGACCCCACCACCAGGGATATATTTCCCTCCCCACCCCTTTCCGCTTTCTGCAAAGACCGTTCCCTCAATTCAATTCAATTCAATTCCATTTTAAGGTTTTCTGGAATATTGCACCGAAATTTGTCCAGATTCTTTTTATATACTTTTCTTTAATTTTGTGATTGAAACCACTAAATGTACAGCATTCTTTTCTCTTGTAAATTCCACAAATACCCTTCTTAAAGTCCAAATTTGACCTGATAAACTTCAGAAATAAGTTTTTTTTTAAAAAGCTTCATAGTTTGCAGACTGCTCTGTTCACAAATTGGCAAACATATTCATGTCTGTTCCCATCAAGCTTCTAAAACCAAATATTCTCAGCCACTTCATCTGCCCAGCTATCTTCCCAAATGAGGTGAAATATCTTTCAACTCCAACTGCTATACATTTAAGACACTAAATAGAATGTCTAGTTCAATTGAATCCCTCATTGGAATTATAATCATCCTCTGAGCAATGACTTTGTCTTGCTATACTCTTCTTATAATTATTCTCAAGTATTATTCTTAACACAACTCACATTGTGTTAGTTCTTGCTCTCTCCTTGAAATCCAAGCTTTTTAAATTAAATTTTGAGTGCCGCTTCCTTTTTCATTCCTTTATCTGTCGAGGTCCATATTTTTTTCGTTTCTATCTGAATTTCAGGTAATCCTAACTGTGATATTTTGGTTTCTGTTTTTATTCAATTCTAAATTATGAGTTATTACTTGATGCATATCATCCTTACAAGATTATGTTTTTTTTTATTTTACCTTCAATGCATTTGTTAACTCTTTCACTTTAACTTTAAGTGACTACTTCTTGTCCCAGAAAAGTATTGGCAGCATTGAAAGCTTCAAGTGCCAATTTCTTGACAAGATACACAAGATACAAAGACCTGATAAAACATAATATCCCACAAAGAGCCACCACTTGTTTTGATTGCAGGTGAAGGTATTACTAATCAAGGAAGGTCTCAAATAAAATCGGATTGATAAATTATATTTGCTTCCCTTAGTTAATGTGATAGTTGCTGAAACATATTCACATGAGGCCAGAGATGTTCTTTAGAAACAGAACATAGGTTTAATACACAACAGAAAGAAATCAAACAAAACATACAGTTGGAATAATCTTAATACATATATGAAAACTACGTTAGAACTTCTTTCAAAAGCCAAATGTTATATACACTCAAATCCAGATAATTTATTCTCCTATCTCAGCCCTTTAAGTAACCATTTAGCTGACTTGGTCCAATTTCTCTTCCTTGAGTTGTCTATGATGTGGAGGTGCCAGTGTTGGACTGGGGTGGACAAAGTTAAAAAGCACACAACACCAGATTATAGTCCAACAGGTTTATTTGGAAGTTAAACCTTTAGAGCGCTTTATTCATAAATAACTGGAATTAACCATTTAATGATGACAATGAAACAATTGTGTGTGGGGGAATCTATCTGGTTCATTAACGTCCTTTAGAGAAGGAACTGCCATCCTTACCTGGTCTGGACTACTTGTGACTCCAGACCAACAGCAATGTGGATAACTCTTAACTGCCATCTGGGCAATTAAGGATGGGCAATAAATTCTGCCTGGTCAGCAACGCCCTCATCCCGTGAATGAATAAAGGGGAAAAAAACTATCGAAATCGTTGTGGTTGCAGAGACTTCTTGCATCTGATTTGAACTGTACAAGCTCCTTTTAGCAGATAAACTAAAATTGCTTCTGAAATTAACTTTTAATTCCTCTCAGCTGAAAATATGGTATTTTCTGAATTTAACTGAAAACGAAACCAATGTGTTCACACTGATTGTCAATAACCAAAAAGCAAACACATCATATTCTATGAATACTTCAGGGGATGTCCAAGTCTTTTAACTGGGGCATTTATATTAATGTTTAAGAATGACTATCTGGTATTTTTCTTAAATCTCGTCAGGGAGCTAAGTTTCATCTACAACGCACTCTCTTAAATAACAATCCAAATTCTGAAAATTGCTAATATATTTTATATACCTTTAACTGCAAATATTAGCTAACATAAAGCTTGATATTTTAATGTATAAAATCTTTATGATTGATGAACAGGGTTGCAGATCGTTTTTGAATCCTGAGCATTACAGCTTCAAGGGTTCACTTAGACTCCTGATGTGTTTTATTTAGCATGGTTGACTAATTCAAGATATCTATAAGTTGATCATTATAAGTTGAACTTCATAGGTATACCTAATATTAGTTGTTTTTGCTTGATGTTGTGTTCTATTCTTATCAAGGCATCTACGTAACCAAGGCATTTAAGAAATTGTTGTGTTAAATATCATACCTGGTTATTTCTAAGTTGAAAATGTGTTGCTGGAAAAGCCCTTCTTCAGGAATGCTCCTACGCTTTCAGGCTCATGTCCGAAACGTCGATTCTCCTGCTCCTTAGATGCTGCCTGACTTGCCGCGCTTTTCCAGCAAAACATTTTCAGCTCTGATGTCCAGCATCTGCAGTCCTCACTTTCTCCTATTTCTAAGTTGCACCATTTAAATAATCACTTCTTTGTCAAGCAATCGTCTTCACATTTATTAAAGGCTACAGTAGTATTCTTTTACTTTGACGTTTTATGCTTTGATTTTAATCTTAAAGGCAGAATTACGGACAGATGCATTCCCCATGTTGTTCCATATTAAAAACTATTGCCCCTTCATACAAATGCACTCTCTCCTTTAATTCTGTCATCATAAGTTCACACTTTAAATCTCCCAACTTGCCACAATTGCCCTTGAAAACGAAAGTCCCCCTCGCCAATCTCACTTTTCTTTCTAAAGCCTTTAATATTTTGGGCTCCCCAGTGTCACATCGATCTTGCTTGCATTCCTTCATCTGTTTTTCAATTCCGCCATAGTATTTAATCAACCCTGAACAGAGTTTCAAATTACATATTATGTGACTATGGCAATGATAAATTAATTTATCCTTCTCAGCTCGACTACAGCTTTTGACATGTTTGGCCATACCTACCATCCTCTGTGTGAAAAAAGCTGTCCTTTAGGTCCCTTTTGAAATCTTTCCCCTCACCTTAAACATATGCCCTCTAGTTTTGGATTCCCCTACCCAGAAGTAAAGACCTTGGCTATTCACCTTACCTATGTCCCTTTTATAAACCTCTATAAGGTCACCCCTCAACCTCCTACGCTACAGGGGAGAAAGTTCCAACCTATCCAGCTTCCCCTTTTAGCTCAAAGCGTCCAGTCTTGGTTGCAATCTTGTAAATCCGTTTTGCATCTTTTCCAGTTTAATAACATCCTTTCCATAGCAGGTCAACCTTGGTTTAATATTCTATTAAAGGGTGACGGCAGCGATACGCCACAGCAATGGTTAAATTTTAATCTGAGAATCAATCATTTGGGATCAGAACTGGTTATCTGCCATCAGAGAACAGCAACAATATCGCTTGGGCTGGCGAAATAATTGCTTTTCCTCAGGCAGATAGCGTTTAATTTTCCTTTGGGACTTTAAACACAAGAGTAGATCTCTTTGCTGCTCGTTTGAAATGCATTGAGCCAGATCTTACCCGTCAACCCTCTTGGCGAACCTATATATAATATGCACATATGAAAGAATATTCCAATGTGTGACGCAGGAACAGTTGAACCTCACAGTCACAATGAAGGTTTTGTTTTGGGCTTTAGTGTTTGCCTTTCCTCTTTTGTGTACTCACCAACAAATATGTAAACGTCGAGGAAAATTCAGCCTAAATCACTCAGTTGAGGAGGGTGAAGTCATTATAGGGGGAATGTTTAATGTACACTCCGATAGAATTGAAATACTACATTCCTTTAAAGACGTGCCACAGGAGACACAATGCAGAAGGTTGGTTCAGGTCGTATGAACAAATATCACTTCAAGTACCCATTATCTAGTTGGTATCCTAAAGATTGCAAGGTACGCGGTAAATGGAAGGCATTCTTCCAACTGAATCAAGGTTAGAGCCATTCAACTTTAAAGCAAGGTTGCTTACTCATTTTTGGTTGAGTATCATCTGTCTCATAGTTCGCACTGCAAAGGTATCTATTTTCTAGAGATATATTATTTGCTTGTATATATAGATGTTGTGGTATTGCAAGTGAATTTTATGAGGACTTTTTTTTCCAATCTGAAGTGTATTACTTATCGCAGGTTTGATTTCAGAGCGTTTCGCCTCATGCAAACTATGATTTTTGCCATCGAAGAAATAAATAAGAATCCTGCCCTGCTTCCCAATGTTTCGCTAGGCTACCGAATTTATGATGATTGTTCCTCGCCAATCATTGCAACGAAAGCAGCCTTGGCTCTTATCAATGGGAAGGGCCAAGTCGTGGATGAAAAATGCAAACAACGTCCGCTGGTTTCAGCTCTAATTGGTGGCGGCTCATCTTCAGAGTCAATAGCGATAACAAGATTGATTAGTCCTTTCAGAATCCCATTGGTAAGAATGTTTATTAGGACAAGGTAATATTTTAGGTATATTTTCTAAGTACAGCAAGGCGTACGCATGATTCATATCAATCCTGAACAAAAATCCATGTACAATATCGACTTGATACTGCATTGCATTTACAGAATATAAACTATACGATCTATGGCGGTTTCTAAGTCCATACGAGGCCTGCCTAAATAATTAAACTTACTGCATTATACTAAACTGAAGAAGAGTCATACCAGACTCAAAACGTTAACCCTGTTTCTCTTTCTATAAATACTACTAGGCCAGTTGAGCTTCGACAGCATTCGCTCTGTTTCCGATTCAACCATCCACAGTATTTTGCTTTGATTCAATCCTATATTTTCTCATTCACTGATCAAGCCTCTCCGGAAATTGACTTGACATTATCCCCTTTGACTAAATAACAACGTTTGTCATGTTCCATTCTGTTTACCTTTGATTTCGTGTTCGCCAATGTCCGAAACCAAAGGGACACTAACTTAGTAGGTCGCCGCTAGCCAGGGGTTGAACTCAACCGAAGGAACCTTCAACCAGTTTGTGCCTGATGAGACAGAACTCCAAATTCCTGTGGCAAGCATCCTGAACATGACAATACTGACGTCAGCTGACCGAACCAGACCTTCAGTCAGGCAAATTTCTACAACAGCCGTGAATTAAACTGAATTGTTCAATTGAGACGTGCCGTTCAGTATAATCTGAAATTGTATTTTCGGTTCTTTTCAATGCACATTTGATTAAGCGTAGAAAAACAAACGTGGGATAATAATAATCTAATTCGTAGAACCAGTTCTAACAAGGAGCAAATAAATGTTGACAGTGCGTGATATTAACTCGCCACTTGACAGAGTAAGATGTGGTATATATTTGGTCCTGGCTGTTAGCATGAACACCTATGGAATCACTCTCCTCTTCTGTTAAATATTGCCGAAACATTTACTGGAGCACAGCGCTCGCAGACGATGGTGAAGGTCTGAACAGCATTTAGATTTCTAATATTTGGCTAGATAGTAATTAAAAGGGCATGAGTGATGCAGTTGTGTATTTTTTAACAATTTTTGAACCGATCCAAAAGGTGTGAAAACATTTTCGTTGTCCTAGATATTCTATATTCCGTTTTCAAAACAGCTTCCATCTGGGAAGTGTGAAGCTCTGAAGCCAAGGCAATTCTAATCCATATAATGTGATTTGGTTCACAGTCAACAGAGTTGCATGTTTGACAAGGGCGTTCGTGAACACATTGATGAATTGCCAAATATATAAGGTCAGATGAGACATTTGGTAAGGAGTGATCATAAGCATCGATTTATAAAATAAAAGCAAAAGTGCCGCTGCTGGAAATCTGATATAAAAACAGAAAATGCCAGACAAATCCATCAGGTCTGTCAGCATTAATAGAGGGAGAAAGAGGCAGTTCTGAAGAAGTCATGCCTGACTCGAAATGTTAATTCTGTTTCTCTCTCCATAGATGCTGCCAGATCTTGTTGTGTCTCCAGCATTTCCTGTTCTTGAGGGAGAAATAGAGTTAACCTTTCGAATCTATTGTGATTCTTAGTAACTACAGAGGCTTCAGTTCTGGTTTCACAAATCTATCTTTCTATCCGTAAAATCTTGCCTAGAATCACTATAGTTCTGTAATGCAATCTTTCTTTCACTGTTCCTCAGGTTAGCTACTTTTCTACCTGTGCATGCCTTAGCAACAAAGACAACTTCCCAACGTTTTATAGAACGATACCAAGTGACTATCATCAATCCAAATTTTTAGCTCACATTGTCAAGAATTTTGGATGGACTTGGATTGGAACAATTAGAGTCAACAACGATTACGGAAATTTTGGAATGCAAGCGTTCATAGAAACAGTCGAGAAGTTGGGAGTCTGCATTGCCTTCTCTGAATCCTTTTACAGGACTGACCCCAGGGAGAGGGTGATGGAAATAGTAGAGGTTATTAAAAAAGCCAGCACAAAAGTTGTAGTTGCATTTTCTTCCACGCAAGAAATGCGTATTTTGTTGAAAGAACTTTTACATCAGAATGTCACTGATATTCAGTGGATAGGAAGCGAAGCCTGGGTTACCGCAGATCTCCTTGCTCCGGAAGAGAATGTTAAAATCCTGGTTGGAACTATAGGGTCAGCAATCCGTCGCTCAGAAATTCCGGGACTGCGGGAGTTTCTACTTCAAGTGAAGCCCTTTATGGTTTCTGGGGACGTTTTGGTGAAAGAGTTCTGGGAAACGGCGTTCCAATGCAGCTTTATTCCAGCGGACGCTATAAATCCAGCGAATAATTCAGTGGAAATGCGGCGATGTACAGGAAACGAACGCTTAGAAGAGCTACAAAACGCATATTCTGACCTTGAGATGGACGGCTCAACCTACAATGTGTACAAAGCAGTGTATGCCTTAGCTCACGCGTTTCACAATATGTTTGCTTGCAAAAATGGTGAAGGGCCATTTGTAAATAGTACCTGTATAATCGTTTCTAATTTCGAACCGTGGCAGGTAAGAGCAATGAAATACTATGAAGTGATGCTTTTACATGAGTGTAAAGGCGGTGTTAGCGAAAATTAAATTATTCACAGATCATGCGCAATTACGTTTGATTTCTTAATTTACGAAATTGCTTACACTATCCGTGTGATGTATTGTTCGGATCCCATACACCAATGTTGCCCGCTGTCAAATTGTCTTTAAATTTTCCAATTGTTTCACATCTCAAAAGGTACTACGTTATATGCAAACAGTAAACTTCAGAACAAAGAACGGTGACAACGTTTATTTTGATGAAAAGGGAGACCCAGTCGCTGCATACGATTTAGTCAACTGGCAAACTAATTCCAAAGGAGTTGCACACGTTCAGACCATTGGCTATTATGACGGATCCGCGCCTCCTGGGCAGCAAGTTGTGTTAAGTGAAAGATCAATCGTATGGCGCGGAGGCCAAAGGACGGTATGCTTACCAAGACAATGACAAAGTTTTCAAATTCTGCACCGCTGGCGGTGTATATCGGATATATCACATTACTCCCTCCAAAATTATTAACATTTAATGCATTCTTGTATTCCAACTTCCTAAACAAAGCCATTTGCAATATACGTGCATAACACCAAACGGAACCTCTAAGCGCTTACTTAAGAATAGTTTGTGGATCATTACATTTAAATAATACGTACGAAATTATATTTCCCAGACTCTTCCTGTCCTGTTATCATTCTTCTTTCGAACCCCAGCGTCATAGCAGTTTAAATGTTGCCATACTCTGAGTTGAATAACTATATGAAGCACAGTGTCTCTATTATAACAACTATTCATGTAAAAATTAAAGTCTTCAACATTTTCCCTGTCCAGAGCCAAAATTAATCTCCAACAATTCTCCTGTGTTATCTATTCGTGACTGATGCCTCTCGTTCTTGGTTCTTTTTACAAGCAGAAACAACTTCGCCCGATTTGCTCAATCCAACTTGCACATGCTTCTGAAAACTTCATTCAGATCTCCTCTCAGCCTGCTTATCTCCAGAGAGAATATTTCAAACTTCTTCAGTCTATCCTCATGGCTGAAGTAGTATTTCGCTTTGGTACTCTGTCCAATGTATTTGCATCTTTACGATGATGTAGCATCTACAACTGTACACAATCTGTCAGACAGCAAGCTCCTAAAAATAACAACAGGATAACAACCAAGTGACTTTTTTGCTGATGTAATTTAATAAATATATATATATTGCCCAGGACATAGTTTTAACTTCTTGACTTTACTCAGTGGAGTGCACTGGAACTGTGACTTTGATTTGGTATCTCATCTTGAAGTAAATATTTTCAAGCACATTACATTCCTCAGGAGTGGATGTTTCTTTCCATTTCTTGGAGTAAGGCTTGAACCCTCAATTTCCTGACTCCATTTACTATCATTTTATCAATGACTGATAATCTTCATAATGGTTACTGTTTCATGAAGCAGTGATGTCTCAAATTTTAAGTATGATTTATCAAAAAGTTATAACATTACATCAATTTCAGGAAGTTTAATTTCCATCTTCCATCTCCAACTGTCGCAGGGCAACGGATGGTGTGTGGTGTTGGTAAATGTTGTGCATGAGATGAGCATAAATACATTCATAGCAATCTTAGCTGGTAGTTACTTTGATATTGTAAATTCCCTTGGCATGAATTTTTGATGGGAAGGCAGGATTCACACTTTTTGGAGCTATTGTCTCCAATCATAAATTGTAATTTATCTACTAAAATGCTTGCATCTTCCAGTCACATACTTCATAATCAATTGAAAAAAATGTACACTTTACTAACCAGTACAATGAAAACACATTAGTTGCTGCTGATTTGGAACTCAATTTGAGAACAATTAGTCCGTTTCCACAGAATGGAATCATTGCTGATAATATTCACCGTTATTGCCAATTGTTATTTACCCCATGAGAAGGTGATATGTATTGCCATCTTGAACCAATACAGCCCATGTTGTGAATGCAACAGTTCATTCGTGTTTGAAAGGAGTTTCAAAATTGTGATGTAGTAATCAAGAAGAAACGGCAATATTTCCAAGTCTGGGTTGCTTTTTACTTGGAAGTACCCTGAAGGGTGGTGTTTCCATTCATCTGCCAGCCTTATGTTTGAAGGTTTGGAAGTCATGGTTCAGGAGATGTTGTTGAATAAGCTTTGGGGAATTGTTACTGCACATCTTGCAAATAGTAATATTGCTTCTCCACACTGGTGCAGGAGGCATGTAAACTTAAGGGTGGGATGCCAATCAAGCAGGTTGATTTGACCCAGGTAATATTGAGCTTCAATTGTATCGATGGAGCTGCACTTGTAAGGTGGATTTTTTTAACAATCCTGACTTGTGCCTTGCAGATGGTGGAAATGCTTTGTGATTCCAGAGGTGAGTCATTGACACCAAAATACCAAGCTTCTGATGTTGTTTCGTAAGCATAATGCTTATAGGATCATTCAAAGGAAACTTTCAGGATTTTTTTTTGAGGACAGAAGTGAGACTTCATGACAAGGGAAAGTGAAAGATTTGCATTAGAGATGATGATTTCATGGAACTTGCATGCTGTAAATGTTACTAGTCACTTATCAGCTCAAGCCCAAATGCTGCCCTGTTCTCACTCCATGTGCACATGGACTGTTTCATTCTCTCAAGGGCTGCAAATGGTGCTGATCTCTGTGCAAATAGCAGAGAACACGCCTTCTTCTAGCCTTTTGATAGGAGGAAAGGTATTGATGGTAAAGCTGAAGTGAGGTGGCATGATGGCTTAGTGGTTAGCTCTTCTACCGCACAACCTCAGGAGCCTGGGTTTGATTCCACCTTCAGGTGACTGTGTGGAGTTTGTCTGCGTGGCTTTCCTTTTGGGTGCTCTGGTTTCCTATGATATTCCAATGGTGTGCATGTTAGGTGGCCATGCTAAGTTACCCACAGCATCCAGGGGTGTTCAGACTCGGGGAATTAACCGTAGGGTATGTACAGTTACAGAGATAGGGTGGGAAGATCTTCAGAGGGCCGGTGTGGACTTGATGAGCTGAATGGGTTGTTTCCATCCTCTTTGGATTCTATTCTGTGGATGATCCAAGTGCCCTGATGATCAACTGTAGGAAGCGATCAGCCCAGTTTTGATCGTCTAATTTACAAGTGAATCTAATGGGTGATTGATTTTTATTTTTGTTTTGCCTGTTTCATTCTATTGAAATGGAGGAACGTGTATTAAAGAGAATTTAAACTAATCACAATTTCATAGTTTTCCATCATGTTGGATAACAAATTGAAATATTGGCTTTTGCCAGCTTCCTATTTCATGTAAAGAATATCTGAATGACATGAGTTACAGAGTTCATAAAAGTCTATTTTCAAGCAAAATATTGAGAGCGTTGAGGAAGATATTTGTGTAAGAGACTACTTACACCCCACTTGGGGTTTGTTTATATTTTTGGGCGCCACACTTCAGGAAGGATGTGACTGTATTGGAGATAGTACAAAGGCTGTTTGCAAGAATTATTGCAGAAATGAGAAACTTCAATTATCACGATTGATTGCAGATATTGAGGCTTTTTCCGTAGAGAGGAGATTTGTTGGAAGTTTTGAAAATCATGAGGATCTGGGCAGAGAACATAGAGAGAAACTGTTCTCCCTTACACAAGGATCAGGGGGACACAGGTTGAAGTCATGTTTGAGATCATATTTGGTTGGGATATCTGGTCGGCATGGACGGGTTGGACCGAAGGGTCTGTTTCCATGCTGTACATCTCTATGACTCTATGCATCCAAAACAACATATGCCCAGATCTATTTGATTCTGCCCCAACTGCTAAAATGCTGTTCCTTCCATTAATATCTGTTGATTATTCCGATGCTGACATGGCTGACTTCTAATTTTCTGTACTTCAAAACTTACGTCATCCAGATATGTGCTGCCAACACCAGAGCTTGCACCTAGTCCTGTTCTGTTCGAAACAGTACCGCTTAGCTCCTCTGCATGCCTCTTCTATGAACTTTGCACCCTTCCTCCCTTCCCTATTTTAAGGTGCTTGTTGAATTTTACCACTGACCAAGCTTCTTGTCATCTGTCCTAATAATCTCTTATGTGACTTGCTTTCAATTTCTGATTAATAATAAGTGGAGGACGGACTTGAGGTAATTAACTCTGTTCAAGGCCCTATATAAAAATATATTGCTGTAGTTTTTGTGGTTTACTCCCCGATCTCCTCCTCCCACCTTGCTGAGAGGTGGCTTGTCAAAAGTCGACCAGACCTTCAGTCATAGTGTAAAACTAAGATCACAGGTCAACGATTGCACACACATTGGCCTGTTTTCACTTTTATTCGATCAATATAAAATTTGTGGTAAGTCTGCTATCACTCATTTTTTGGTCCAGCTGTGTAGTTTCAACATACCCACATTCATATGTAACAATATATTCAGTTTATATACACTTTCCTTCTGTACAATTAGTTGCAATAACAGATTGCGTTTCATTTTTATATTTCAACACAATACCTTGTTGTTTTTACTCTTTTTAATCTCCAGGTTCCTCGTGCAGTTTGTGCCGAAAATTGTCCACTTGGTACAAGAAAGCTTATTAGGAAAGGACGACCTATTTGTTGCTTTGATTGTACGCCATGTTCTGAAGGAGAAGTTAGTAACACCACAGGTTTGTTAAAGAACATACTTCACTGTACATATTGCAAAGAGATTAATAAACTTAGTTTCAAATTTACATATAAATTGCTCTCTTTTAGATTCAACTGACTGTGTCAAGTGCCCAGCAGAGTACTGGCCCAATATATCGAGAGATAAATGCGTACCAAAACAAATTGAGTTTCTGTCTTATACTGAAATCTTGGGAATTGTATTAGCAACGCTTGCACTGGTTGGAGTCTGCCTAGCTATAGCAACATTAATAGTTTTCATAAAGTATAAAGACACTCCTATTGTCAAAGCAAACAACTCTGAGTTAAGTTTCCTTCTGCTTTTTGCAATAGCGCATTGTTTTTTGTGTTCCCTTACATTCATCGGGAAACCTTCACCGTGGTCATGTATTTTACGCTGCACTGCAATTGGAGTTTCCTTCGTTTTATCTATCTCTTGTATTTTGGTTAAAACAATCATTGTACTGTTTGTGTTTAAGGCAAGAGTTCCAAATAATATCATGTTAAAATACTTTGGTGTCACACAGCAACGTTTAAGCATTTTTGTTCTCACGTTCATTCAAGGTATAATAAGTGGATTGTGGTTGGCTATGGCACCCCCATTTCCCATGAAAAATACCAGATACTATAACGACATTATCATTTTAGAATGCAATGTGGGCTCTGTAACTGCCTTTTATTTAGTTTCAGTTTACATTGGCACTCTTTCTTGTGTCTGCTTTGTCCTTGCATTTTTAGCACGAAAACTGCCTGATAATTTTAATGAAGCTAAATTTATAACTTTTAGCATGCTTACATTTTGTGCAGTTTGGATAGCTTTCATCCCAGCTTATGTAAGTTCTCCTGGAAAATACACCACTGCTTCAGAGGTTTTTGCTATTTTGACTTCTAACTTTGGACTTCTGCTTTGTATCTTTGTTCCAAAATGTTATGTCGTATTGCTGAAACCAGAAAATAACACCAAGAAGTTTTTGATGGGGAAAGAGCTTTCAAAGAGATCGTAGCCAAAACAAAAAGAGATTGTAACAATAGTCACTGTTCACAGTGATGTGGTTTTAATTATGATCAAATTATAAATGCTTAATTGTTTAAATAAAGTAATGAATATATAACTAGATATTATTAGCGAAGAAGGTGGGGGCATTTTTAAAATCAATTTCATTTTGGTGTATTACATGAAGTGTTGTTTGTTAAGTATCACGAACATTGCACTGACGATGTAACATTAATAACTGCACACCACATAGTTTGACAATGTTTTATAGTACTGTTGTGATTGACTCTGGAGGAGCACATGGCCTCGTTATCTCGTCTCACCATTCCATTGACCACAGCATCAACTTAAATGCTTTAATGCATTATTAATACGGGCACTTGTATAACATAATTACATTAGATTTAGAGTAAAAAGATCCATCGACCAGGCGTCTATAATAAAAAATAAATCTATCATTTTATTGTGAAAGAAATTCAGCAAACTAATAAAGTTGATTAACATACAGTTGGAATTATACTTCTAAATAAGCACCCACTACATGCACATCAATTCAGGGAAGAATAAGAAACATTTTGTGCAGAAATTAATTTGAAAGTGAAGCACTTTGGACAATAATTGTTGGTTATTGAAGGATCATTTATGAAATGTTCAAAATGACTTTTGGTCAATATCCAAGCTAAATAAACACAGGCAATTGTCACTGAGACTTTTCAGGTGCAGTTCGTTCAGGAATTAGAGAGAATTTAGAGGCTTTTCTGAAAAAAAAAACAGGTGGATCAGTACGTCAGATCTCATAGTGGACTCCCAAAAAGGGTATCCCTCAGACAGGGAGAAGATGAACTTGATATCTTCTTTTTCTCAGATGGCTGTACCCACATAAAGTCTAAATGATACCCGAAGACAATATCATCAACATGGACATGTCAATATATGCAAAATTAAGCTTTTTAATTTCCTGGAAGTATCTTGAAGTAAAAACCCAATAGCCTTTTAGTGACATTTCTTTGGAAGAAACAGTCAGATATCTCTTCAGCACTCCAAACGAACTACTGTCCACAGTTCTTCAAGCATGAATCCTCAAAAAAATACTGTCTTCTTAACGGTACTTACTCAGTTTCCTTCAATGACAGAAATAAATGGTGAAAAGAATAATCAAAACATAATGATCAACGAATAACAGTCGATGACGTGTTCACTTCAGAAGCAATAGTGTTAATTATAACAAATTGGTCAAAACAACTCACATTCTGATTCTTTTGTAAATTTAATCTACTTATTTATATAGTAACGGTGATAGATCATGTGGGACTGGTAGTGCACACTCTTTTCAGATCTGTATTTTTCAATTCCACTATGTCCAACAGATACTTTCCTTTAGTAGCAACTGTCTGAAGAATAACTAGCACCTCTATAAATTAGTATCATAATTCATCTAATTCTTCACTATGCCGACTCTTCTGATCACAGATGAAGTCAGGCAAGTGACATTTGGATTTACAACTTTTTCTGAACATTGTGTTATTTATGCGTGGGCTGATGCATTTAGCT
Organism: Chiloscyllium plagiosum; assembly: GCF_037043375.1. NCBI lineage: Eukaryota > Metazoa > Chordata > Chondrichthyes > Orectolobiformes > Hemiscylliidae > Chiloscyllium > Chiloscyllium plagiosum. The sequence goes on along the minus strand of NW_028270151.1, from coordinate 21,434,991 downwards.
TGTTATTGACAGAGTCCAGACTTGGAAGCAAAATAAGAGTGAGCAGTAAAACTTAGAAATTATAAATAACACTCTGTGGCATGAAATTATTTTAAATAAAAGTTACCAGTGCAATTTAAAATCAATCACTTTCAGTTATTCTATTTAAGTTATTCTTTTTTTTCTAAGAATAGTTGTTTACAGGGAACTCCACTAATATTGCAAAGGTTTTAATAATTTAGACGGGACTTTTTTATATGTGTGCCAAACTGCTCTTAATAAATTATGCACAGTGATAGGATTAAAGAAGGCAATATGAATGTGTATCTTCAATTAAAAATTGCTTTAGTTTTATCACACACACCTTCGCACTGGCTCTATTTTTAAAACAACTTCCACTAATTTTTCTTCCAATTCCTGAGCCAAATCCCAACTCCTGCACATACCATAGTGTCAGCCCACATATTCAATGGAACTGCCCAAAGTGCAACAAAGCCAAGTGATATTGTTACACCCTTCTCTTCTGCTGACGAAGCAGTACTTTCCCATGCAGCACTTGGAGGAAGCAAGGAGAATGGCAAGGGCACAAAATATATTCTGCGCGATGGAATTCCATGTCTACCACCACAATTGGTTCAGCAACATTACTGCTGGCCAAGCTGATCAAGTGCTAAAGGCTACATCTCCTACATTCAGTTCACAGCAGATGGTGAGAGAACAAACAAGAACGAAAAATGTACTTGACCCCATTTTCATCCATCCACCAGCCCACATATGAATCTGCCCTAGATATTATCAGTAAGAATGTCCACTGCACAGTCGATGTAGAGAAAGAGTAGTTAAATTGAGATTATCCTCCATCATGTGTGTGACATCATCGCTGTATTAACTTGGATAGTCTTCAAACAAATCTAGCATCTCAAGACTGTCCTTGCATGAGGCATTGTGAGTCATCAACTGTAACTGAATTGTGCTTGTACTTGAAGGATAGAATCCAACCTTCACCTCTTGAACTCCAATAGCATCAGCTTCATTGAATTCCTGGTTATCAATATCCTGGGGATTGCCATTGACTAGAAACTGAACAGGACTAGTCATATAAATAATGTGGCTACAAGATCAGGTCACAGGCTAGGCATACTACAATGAGTAACTTACCTCCTGACTCCAGAAATCCTGTCCACCATCCACTTCCGATTTGCGTGATTGGAAACAATTCCAATAGAACTCGAGAAGCTTGATGCCATCCAAGACAAAGAAACCAGCTTGATAGGCATAACACACACAAATATCCACTCCATCCACCACTGACACTCAGTGTCAACAATGTATCTTATCTACAAGATGCACTGCAGAAAGTCACTCAGGGTCCATAGACAGCACCTTCCAAACCCACAGCTTCCACCGTCGTCAAGGAGAAGGGAAACAGATACATGGAAACGCCACTACCTGCAAGGTCCCTTCCAAGCCACTCAACATCCACAATTGGAAATCGGTAACCATTTATTCAGTGTCACTGGTCAAAACCTGGAAATTCCTCCACCACAGCTAAGAGAGTGTATCTACGAAATGGACTGCAATAGTTCACGAAGATAGCCACTATCACCTTCTCAATGTCAAATAGGGATGGACAAATAATGCTTGCCGAACTACTGAAGTCCACATCCCTGAGTGAATAAAAAAATACATTGCACAAACACACACGCATTCACATACACTCACAGATATATGTAGCTCTCTGAAATGACCTCGGAAACTATTCAGTTCACAGGCAGTTGGGGATGGGCAACAAATATTGGCCTCGTCAGTGACACGCACATTCTAAGAAAAAAAGGATGGAAACAAAGCATTCAAAATGGTGGAACCATCACTTCTCAGATTACAACGTATTATGAAATATTTACCACACATAAATAGATTAATGGTCCTTCAGTGTCCACAGGAATTCAATTCATTTCATCATCATATTTTCATTTCCTTAAACCTCACTGGTATTTCTCTTTGAATGTAGCAAGAGTGCACGGAGGTATTGGAATTGAAATATTAGCGGTGTTATTTCTCCACAGATGTTGCGAATCCTGCTGAGTCTCTACAGAGCTTGTTTTTGTTTCAGATTTCCAACGTCTGCAGTTCTTTATTTTACAATTTAGGTAAGGATTGATATTTCAGTGGCATGAGTGCATGAGTCTCTGGTTTGTTGCAGAAGATCTGCAAGAAAGATCAAAACAATGATGGCCAAATAGCAACAGGGCCATCCCACCACATTGTAAAACAAAAGATCAAAGAAACCGTTAACCATGATGCAACAGTGCCAGGGAGGATGATGTAGATTGTAGTTAATAAAGCAGTTGGCAAAACAGCATAGGTCTTCCAGCAGTTCCATACTGTGAAAGCATCCAATCATTAACATGAACTATCTGTGAAGCTGTGACTCCATCCATACAAAGTAGTACAAAGTCCCATCGATATCGGGGAGGCATGGAAGAGAGCACCATGCGCATCATGTAGGTTGGGCATCTTTCACCGACATTGCTTACTTGGCTTCATTTGAAGAGACAAAATCACAAATGAAGAACTGATATATAGGAATGGTCAGAGGTACCTTCAGGAAAATATGATGGAGATTTGGCTGTGACTGGTAGGACACATTTTTTCTCTTCCTGGATGCATCTCATTAGTTAGGGGTTGGTTAGTTCAGTTGGCTAAATGGCTGATTTGCAATGTGGACTAATACCGTACAGTGTGGGATCAATATTCTACACCAGCTGATGTTACCAGGAAGGAATCACATCTTGACTTCTGCCCTTGTCTGAGGTGCGGTGATGCTCAAGTTCAAACTGTCATCAGTCATTTTGTTCTGACAAGAGAGTAGCCTTATGGCCCGGTAAGACTATGCCAGCTTTACCTTTATTTCCCACCACAATACCAGTAGAATAGACACCACCAAATGGAATAAAAAAAAAGGACACAGCAATCCAAAGAAGACCTGCTGAAGTACATTTACGAGGAGAACCTTTATAAGCAGGACACTACCCGGGATGAAGTGAAAAGATTGCAATAGATTGTGGCCAGTGGTGGAATGCTGCTGCCGATTGTCGCACAGAGAGACAGAGTAACTAAGTCTAAGCTTAAATAAAAACCAAAACGAACTGTGGGTGCTGTAAATCAGAGATAGTTAGATAGAATTTGCTGGAAAAGCTCAGCAAATCTGGCAACATCTGTGCAGAAAAATCAGAGTAACCAATTCTGAGGAAGGATCATTTGACCTGAATGTTAACTCTGATTTCTCTCCACAGATGCTGCCAGACCTGCTGAAGCTTTTCAAAGAATATGTGTCGTCGTAGTGCAGCGCATAATTAATGCATATTTCAGTTCAGTTCAGTTCAGTTCAGTTCAAAACTATTTCAGTTCAGAATCTCAGTCTTAATTAGAGTGAAGCTGACACGTCAAATTTCGCTTCAGCATGTGACTGAGATCACAACGAAGGCTCAGCTGTCGCAACTTCGTTCTCGTCCTCAGTGTGGTGACCCTCAGGTTAACCTCAACGCCAGTCGTTTCTCTCTCCAATGAGAAAGCACCCCCTTTTGGGGACCATGACGATTTCCCCTTCACAAACACGTCAACAAGAACTGCATAAATCACGTACAATGGTAACTTGTCGAGGTCTACGTACACCATCACTGAAGCGAGATTAACTTTAAATGAACATAAAAAAGACTTGGCAATGGCTACATTGTTTGGCAGGGCAAAGGGAAGGAACATGATTTTAATTGAGAAAGTGACGCAACTATCAGCGTAAATATTTGATAAATTTGGATCATTTAATTTGAGTTTAACTTTAAAAATTGTATTTGCTTCTCAACGTTCGACCAACCTGAAAAGTCATTGTTATTTGGTTTGATCTAAAACATCTAAGTTAAAATAAACTAGCGATTCAAACTAACTTACTTTCGGCATTCTGACTCAAGCGGAGCGATGGTGAACGAAGGAAGGTTCTGAATCGCTTCTAAGTGCAACTAAGTATTCCCCCCAGAATGATATCTCCATCCTCCGAAAGTGCGGGTACACTGTGCTTTGCTCGACGTTTACACAATGTTCCCTGGGTTATCCGCAGCAAGTAGCATCAGGAAAATCAGAAACAGAGCCATTGTTTTCGTTCAAAGGACCTACCGCCGGGTTATTTCTAATTATGACCCGAGGCTCTATATGGCAATAAATATATTGGTGACTATGTGTAATAATCATTAGTTAGGCAGTTAGACTGCGAATAAACTCATGGCGAATAATTCATCATTCCCAACAGACAAAACATTTTTTCTGATGAAACTTGCGCAGTTCCCATGACAACGCAAAGAACCTGATGTTGCAAGTGTTATCACCAGGTAAGACCACAACAGCACATCCCGTGCGATCTCTTGAGGGACAGAAGTTAATTCTAAGGTAAACTGTGAATTAAAAACAATGGAGTCATATATTTCAGAGAATGAGAGTTTAAAGATTTCCAGTCATCATAGTCGCGTTTCTTTTCAGACGTGGTAGAAAACTGTCATGCCCCTAAATTTGCTTGGCTGCAATAAATGTCCAAAGATGCAGAAGATTTTATTTTTCTAATCTCTTCTATACTCTTGTTCAGAATCCAATTGAACGCAGATCGTATTCATTCGATCCTGTTATTCAGCATTTTTTGTTATCATGTGTTAGGCCCGTCGAGTCCACACCGCTTCTTTTCTATTTTTGGTTTGTTTCTGTTTCTGGAACTAAAGCAGTTGGTCATTGCCCATAGCTTGGCCTTGAGGGGAACTCTGTGACTGCTTTATGAAGAAATGATGTGGAGGTGCCGGCTTTGGACTGGGGTGGACAAAGACAGAAGTCTGAACATGTCACTTTACGAAGGAGCAGCGCTCCGAAAGCCTCTTGGATTATAACCTGGTGTCGTGCGACTTCTGGCTTTATAAAGAGATTGCGACAGTAATTGCTTAGGGGCCAAGCGATTTCACAGCTATAGGTGAAAAAGAAAGGTAAGCGGTTCTATGCAGCGTGAGCAAAACTAGCTGAAGTTTTTTTTTGAGATGGGGACGTCACTAGATAGGCAGCATTTATTGCCCATTCCTAATCGTCCAGGGGTAGCTAAGAGTCAAGAGTTGCTGTGAGTTTGAAGTCATATGTGGGCCAGATTAGGTAAGGATGGCAGGTTTTTCTGACATTCGGTAATGGATACATGGTCATCACTAAGTTCCTAATTCCATAATTTCGTTAGGTTCTAATTCCAGCATTTGTAGTGGGATTTAAATTGCAGATCTGGATTCCCAGAACATTACCTGGGTGTCTGTATTAACAGTCTAACGATAATACGATTAAGTAGAGGGAAGTGACTTGAAAGTGGAGTCGCAGGTAGATAGGATAGTGAAGAAGGCGTTTGGTATGCTTGTCTTTATTGGCCAGAGCATTGAGTACAGGAGTTGGTAGGTCATGCTGCGGCTGCACAGAACATTGGTTAGGCCACTTTTGTAATATTGCGTGCGATTCTGGTCTCCTTCCTTTCGGAAGGATGTTGTGAAACTTGAAACGGTTCAGAAAAGATTTTAAGGGTGTTGCCAGGGTTGGAGGATTTGAGCTATAGGGAGAGGCTGACCAGGCTGGGGCTGTTTTCCCTGGAGTGTCGGAGGCTGAGGGGTGGTCTTATAGAGGTTTATAAAATCATGAGGGGCATGGACAGGATAAATAGACAAAGTCTTTTCCTTGGGGTCGGGGAGTCCAGAACTAGAGGGCATTGGTTTAGGTTGAGAGGGGAAAGACATAAAAGAGGCCTAAGGGGCAACTTTTTCACGCAGAGAGTGGTATATGTGTGGAATGAGTTGCCAGAGGAGGTGGTGGAGGCTAGTACAATTGCAATATTTAAAAGGCATCTGGATGGTTATATGAATAGGAAGGATTTGGAGGGATATGGGCCTGGTGCTGGCAGGGGGGACTAGATTGGGTTGGGATATCTGGTCGGCATGGACGGGTTGGACGAAGGGTTTGTTTCCATGCCGTATATCTCTATGACTCTTTGACAATTGCAATATCAAACTGGTTAGCGCTCCAATTTATAAACCGTGCATTAACATTGGAATGGGAAGCTGACAGTTTCCCTCATTCACCTCTGTTTCTGGAAGAACATTCGGTCTCTCATGAGGTTCTTTACATATATGACGTGCAACAAGACAAACTTCTTGGGACGGGAACCTGACACACTGACGCGTTACACTTGTACATCTCAAATATACCTTCGCATAATTCCGAATCAATGAGTAAATTCATTTGACACCGTTAATCAGAAACTTCTCAAGTGAAGAACGTGCCTGAATTAACTGGTGAAAATGAACTATTCTACGGAGATGAACAGGGAGTAAGTGAACTGAAATTACAAATACAGAGGATACCGCAAACCTCAAAAACAGCAGAAAATGCTGTTCATACTCAACAGATTGGGCAGCGTCTTTGGAAAGACAAAGTTACAATTCAGATCATTAGTTTTTTCACGACAAAACTAATAGCAGTTCTGATGCAAAGTCACGACCTGAAACTCTGTTGTTTCATTTGAGTACTTTTTATTCCATCCCTAGCCCGATCCAAAACTAAGAGCGTAAGATGTAATAGGATCTGATGAGGTGTCTTACCGGACTCGAAACGTTAACTTTCGTTTCTCTCTTCAGAGAAACTACCCGATTCACCGAGTTTCTCTAACATTCTCTGTGTTTGTTCCAGATTTCCAGCATCCGCAGTATGAGGCTTTCTAATGTAGAAACAATAATATAACAGCGTAATCAAAAACTTTCAGGTCAACTTTCCCCCTTCTCACCTTAAACCCATGCCCTCTAGTTTTGGACTCTGCTACTCTGGGGAAAAGACCTTGACTATTCACCCTATATATGCCCCTTATGATTTATAAACTTCTACAAGACCATAAGACATAGGAGCCATTCAGGCCACTCCACCATTCAATCATGGCTAAGTTTCTCTACTCTATTCTCCCACTTTCTCCCCGTACCTTTGATCCCCTTGAAAATCATGAGCCTATCTATCTCCATCTTAAATATACTCAATGACGTAGCCTCCACACCCTTCTGTGGCAGTGAATTCCATAGATTCACAACTCTCTGGCTGAAGACGTTTCTCATTATCTCCATTCTAAAAGGTCTTCATTTTACTCTAAAGCTGTGCCCTCAGGTCCCCACATCCACTCTGTCCAGGTCATTCAGTATTTTGTAAGTTTCAATTAGATCCTTCCCTCATCCTTCTAAACTTCAATGAGTGCAGACCCAAAGACTCCAAATGTTCCTCATATGTTAAGCTTTTCATTCCTGGGACCATTGTCATGAATCTCCTCTGAACATGCTACAGAGCCAATACATCCTTCTTAGATATGGGGTCCTAAACTGCACGCAATACTTCAAACGTGGTTTGACCAGAGCCTTATAGAGCCTCAGAAGTACATCCTTCCTTCTATATTTAAGACTTCTCAAAATAAATGCTAACATTACATTTACCTTTCTCATGACTGATTCAACCTACAAGTTTAATTTGAGAGAATACTGGACTAGAACTCCCAAATCTCTTTGCACTTCAGATTTCTAAATATTCTGCCCATTTAGAAAATAGTCCATGCTTCTATTCTTCTTATTAAAGTACATGACCCCTCAGATGCCAACGGTCAAGAGAAAATAGCCCCAGACTATTCAGCCTCTCCTCATACTTCAAACCCTATTACCCTGGCAACATCTTTGTAAATCTTTTCTGAACCATTTCAAGTTTAACAGCATCTTTCCTTTAGCAGGGAGATCAGAATTGAATATAACATTCCAAAAGTAGCCAGCTAATGTTCTGTATAGTGGTAAAATGACCTCCCAACTCCTCTCCTCGGTGCATTAACCTATGAAGATAAATGCACCAAATATTTTCTTCACTATCCTCTCTACCTGCAACTCCATTTTCAAGGAAATATAAATCTGCATTCCAAGGTCTCTTTGTTTGTGAACACTCTCCAGGACCTTGCTTTTAAGTGTATACATCCTGGCCTGATTTTCCCTAACAAAATGTAGCACCTCACATTTATCGAGATTAAACTATCTGCAACTGCCCATTGGACAACTGATTGAGGTCCTGTTGTACTCTGAGGTAACCTTCTTCGCCATTCATTGCACCACTAATTTTGGTGTCATCTGCAAACATACTAATCATACCTCCTATTTTCACATCCAAATCATTTATATAAATGACAAAAAGCAGCGCACCTAGGACCAATCCTTGTGACACATCACTATTCACAGGCCTCCAGTCTGAAAAGCAATCTTTCACCACCACCCTCTGTTTTCTACTTTTGAGCCGGTTCTGCATCCAAATGGCTAGTTCTCCCTGTATTCCATGTGATCTAACCTATAAATCAGTCTACAATGTGAAGTATTTGAAATCTTTACTAATGTCCATATACACAATATCCACCGCTCTGCCCTCAACAAAATTCTTGGTCACTTTTTGAAAAAACAGAATCAAGATAGGGAGAATATCACAGCTATACTGAGAGAGGACACCTAGTTTATCCAGCAAGGCCATATGGGTAGAGATGAGGAATAGGAAAGTGTAATCACTTTGATGGGATTGTACCACAGACGTCTGAACAGCTAGTAGGTGATAGAGGAACAAATATATGGACATATTATGGAAAAATGTGAACCCATTGTTGTGGTGTATATTTTAACTTCCCCTGTATTGGCTTGGACTTGATTAGTTCCGATGCTTGGATGGGGGAGAATTTGTTAGGTGTGTCCAGGATGTTTTTTTGAAACTATATGTAAATGTTCAAACAAGGGAAGGGGCCACAATAGACCTGGAATTAAGGAATGAACCTAATCAGGTAATCAAAGTTTCAGTGGGGCAACATTTCAGGAACAGTGACCTTAATCCTGTAAGTTTTAAGTTACTTATGGAGGGAGCAACTATGACATTTTGACGTATGTTTGGCATATAATTTGTGTCGTGCCTCCCCGTTGGCCCCACTGGTAAGCTCAGTAGCCCTGGCTACTGTGCGACAAAACGACTGAGAAAAAGTACGAGACGGCCGTGGCCCATGCAGACCTGTTCTCAAAAAAAATTATGAGTCTTCCATATTTAATGGAGCAGTCCAGCTGGGAAGCGTCCCGGATAAACAACCTCCCCGCAGCCTCGTCTACAACTGCGAGCTGTGATAAGTCATTAAGTTGTACATGTTCTTGCTTACTAAAACATGCAACAAGGTCCATCTCAGTTCAAACCGAGACAGCGACCTTGAGATGATATCTCCTGCCTTACGTGGAACTGAGCCTGGCCACCCCTCTAAGGGAGCCAGCATGTCCAGTAATGGATGACATAGATAACATTGCAGAAGGGACCGTGAGGGCAGCCCACCCTACAGAAGGGATAAGCATAACTTCCCAAACCTTCTACAACAAGAGTTATCTGAATTCGAATCAGGGCACAGACTTTAAAGACTTCATAACCGAAACTGGTGATGTGACAACCAAGACAACTGCCTTCATGGACGGAGTTGTAATCGAGTCAGTATACAACAGAACATCTGTTCCAGAGGTAATTATCCACTACCCCATCGACAGGTTGTTCTGCAAAGACTGCGACACCCTCTTCCCCATGGTGAGCCTGTTTAAGACTCATATGACTAAGGTGCACGGAATAAAGAACATCCGAACAAAATGTTCACGCTGCGACAAAGCAGGAGAATATCATGCAATCACCTGCCACTATCTGAAATGCAAAGGCAAGAAAGAACCCTCAACAGGAGACTTTGCATGCAGCGCATGTGACCAATGATTTACTACTCAGTTGGGTCTAGAAAAGTGTCAAACAGTCTTGATTCCTAAGTGCGAGGATAAAGACCACCTGAAAAGCATTGACAACTGGCAGCCAATAACTATCGGTCCAATGCTATTACGACTGTTCACGAAAATACTGGCAAAACGCCTTAGTGAAACAGTCAAAATTAACCCCAGGCAAAAGGGGTTCCTAGCAGCCACTCCTGGATGCAATGAAAACATTGTCATCCTTGAAAACATCATTAAGGGAGCAAAACACAACCGCAAGGACCTCGCAGTTGTCTTTGTCGATCTGGCGAAAGCATTCGACTTGGTTGGGTACAACCTATTAATCAAAGCCTTGCAAAGAGTACAACTCCCCAAAGCCTTTGCAGGTCTGATCAAAGACCTCTATACTGGCAACACAACAGTGGTGGAAGGGAATGGGAACTTTACCACTTCAGTGAACATTGAGAGGAGCATAAAACAGGGCGACCCACTCTCACCAATCTTATTTAACATTGCTTTGGATCTGCTGGTATGCTCTCTGGAGAAGGCCAACTCAAGGGTCGCCATGCCCCTGGCGACAGAAGAGTCAATTGCTTTACTTTGACCTTCATGGATGACATTGCCCTTCTAAGCGACTCCCACACCGGAATGGCAAGGAATCTGAAACTGTGCCAGGCATACTGTGACCATACAGGCCTCAGTATTAACACAGGGAAGACAAAGGGATTCCACTTTACATTTAAAAGGAAGACCTTCTTATACAACCACTTCACAAACTGGAAGCTGAGAAATGAATCCATAGCCTACATACCCCCAAGCGACCTAGAGAGGTACCTGGGTGCCCGTATTGATCTGTGGGCAGATGTGACAAAAGGGGACTGGGCGAAGAAGCCTAAGTCCTGGGTTAAAGGAATACAGGCAGCACCACTCCGACCACGACAGCGGTTAGAAATCCTGAAAACACATGTCATCCCTAGATTGTATTTCCACTTGATCCTAACTGAAGCATCTCAGACTACCCTCAAAACCTGGACCAAATAATCTGTAACGCCACCAAAGAATTCCTATACCTCCCACCTCATACCGCTGATGGAGTCCTGTATACCAGCAACAGGAATGGCGGTCGAGGCATCCCAAAACTGGAGGTACAGATTCCATCCGTGATTGTTCGCAAACGCGAGGCCCTTGAGATGTCCAGTGATGTGGTAATTCAGGCCTCCTTTCAGTATAAAGGAGAGTGCAACACAGATACCGTTGTGGAACTGCGAGAGCTCAAGGTCCTCAAAGAAATTGAAAATTTCCTACCTAGCAGCCGTAACGACGGCGAGGGGGAAATGGACCTGATGACTGACATCCAAGACATCATGCCAGCACTCCAGCGACAGAAACCGCCCAACAGGTATGCAGGTTGGAGGGAATGGGAATTCGAAAAGTAGCAAAAACTGGAATGTCAAGGGGCAGGCATCCAGTACTTTAGAGACGACAGGATTTCTAATTCGTGGTTAAAAGCAGCAAACTAGCAAAAATCCTCTAGGTTTATAAATAGCTTGCTCCTGTGGTATAATCTTTACCTGACAAGAGCTACACTATCTAGAGGAAGACCAAATCGACACAAACTGTGCTGAAGGTGTGAGATGGCAATCGAGACAATCTCACACATCTCAGGATGCTGTCCATTTTCTAAAAAGTGCTCGCATAAAACGCCATAACAAGATCGCTGACCAGTTGCAAATTCATGTCAGTAAGTATGGCTGGACATCGTACGTGGAGCCCAGATTGCTCGCAAAAGATGGCTCCCTATGGAAACCCAATCTTATATTTAGAAAAGATCAAAAGATCGCGGTAGTAGATGTCACAGTGCAGTACGAGAATGACAGTAAGGCACTGAAAATGGCATGGCATGAGAAAAGCAACAAGTACAAACACCTGAATGCCGAGATAAAAGAACTGACGGAGGTTCAGAACCCAAAACCTTGGCTTCATGATGGGTGCATGAGGCAAGTGGCTGGGCATGAATAACTGCCTCATGAAATTCCTCAGCATCGAGAGATTTGATACCTTCGCCCAAATGACATCAAGCCTCACGTTGTCATTGACACTCGAACTATTACAACTCTTCAGTGACAAGTGAGCAAACAACCGCAAGATGGTGACAGCACTGAGACAAGGATCGGCTAACCCCCACCAAAACAAAATATATAAAAATAAAAATAAAAATACAAAAGGGGGAGGCGCCGATCCACCAACACCATGGCAGTTCACAAAGTTGAGGAAGGCTACCATATGGATGGAGGATGGAGGAAGGAAGACCTCCAACTGACGAAAATCCACCCATGTCTCATATAACACCAGTACCACCTTGGTCTATGGTGATGCTAGAGAGTCCAAAACATCGACGAGCGATGTAAAGACTCGAAAAAGGCACTCTTGTGAGTGTTTCAAAATATTTCAGAGTCTCTCCTTTCAGATACATGGGAGTTAGATTGTTTGACCAACCAGGTCACATATGAGTTTATATCAATTTTGTTTTGGGATTCAAATTCAAACTGAGCCTCCAAAATGCAGAACTGAAGAGATCTGGTGCAATGACACTGCAGTCATTGTTGCAGCAGCCCACGACTAAAGTTGATAAGATGGCTGCCTGGGGCTTTTTAACTGACACAAGATGGCTGAAATAGGTTGGCAGCCACATTTAGCACATATGCACAGCCAGAATTGTGGTCTCCGTACAGAGTTACTGGATAAGATAACAATAAGACTTGTGGAGGTCACGAAAAAGGTCTTAGTGAGAAGAAACATTAGGGAATTTACTCTGTGACAGGCAGTTCTAAACGTATAAGGCACAATTTTTTTAAGGCCTAGTTTAGGCACAGTGCAAAGTTTGTGTAAAAATTTAGATAGTCACAAATTTAGTAAGAAGTAGAAGAAAAAGTCTGGTCCGACAATAATCTAGGAGAAAGTGAGGGCTGCAGATGCTGGAGACCAGAGTTGAAAAATGTTGAAAAAAGTTGAAGCTTGAAGAAGGCCTTATGCCTGAAACGTCGATTCTCCTGCTCCTCGGATGCTGCCTGGCCTGCTGTGTTTTTCCAGCAACACATTTTTCAATGACAATAACCTAGACACAGGGTAATTGGTGAAGAAGTGGTAAATGAGAACACTGTCATCACTGGATAGGGCCATGTTTTTTAGTAAGATTGGAACTTGTCAATGTTTTATTTTCAATAGATGTGTACTCTCAGGCAGACCAAAATGAGACACAGTGCATGCTATCCTGCCGGATATGTAGCTCCGACGTGAAACAAGCCTGGATCAGATGTACTCTGATATTCATGCTAACTTAGGAAAGGTTGGATTCTGCATCTTCCTTCCTATCATCTGCTCCATCTCCTCTGCATTCAATGAGCTGTGTGAAGCAAGCATTGCAACACTTTTCTGGAAGGTTTTGTTATGGAGAGTGTGGCAAGCCTCCCAATGTACAGGACCAATGTAGGAGTGCACTGCAGGGCACTACTGGACTTGTTGAGGCACCACAGCCTCACCTTTAGAAGGCCAATGGCCTGCTCAATAGTGATTTTTGTGAGCAGATATCATTAATTGCATTTCCTCTGTAGCTCCACTTCAGGGTCATGGGTAGCCATCTCTTCAGCCATAGAGCCATAGCGACTGCATCTGCAGTCCTTGTTTTTACCTAGTTGATTTTAACCCGACTGCGAATGCTCTTGCAAGGATGCCTGCCTTGAAGAAGTTTTCCTCCTCTTTCTACAAGAATCTCAGTGAGTCTCTCTCTCTCACTGCAACCCCCAGGTCATCTCCCCTGCCCTGAAGCTGTTACTCTTTGCTACCTTTTCCCACCCTTCTCTTTGACCTATCACCTCCATCCCCATCCCCACTCCCATTCACCTATTGTACTCTATGCTACTTTCTCCCCACCCCCACCCCCCTCTCATTTATCTCTTCACTCTGCAGGCACCCTGCCTCTATTCCTGATGAAGGGCTTTTGCCTGAAACACCGATTTTCCTGCTCCTCGGATGCTGCCTGACCTGCTGTGCTTTTCCAGCACCACTCTAATCTCGACTCTGGTTTCCAGCATCTGCAGTCCTTGTTTTTACCATAGAAATATATAGCATGGAAACAGACCCTGAAGTCCAACTCATCCATGCTGACCAGATATCCTAAACTATCCCATTTACCAGCACTTGGCCCATATCTACTTAAACCTTTCCTATTCATATGCTCATCCAGATGCCTTTGAAATGTTGTAAATGTACCAGCCTCCACCACTTCTTCTTGCAGCTCATTCCATACATGCACCACCCTCTACATGAAAACTTTGCCCCTTAGGTCCCTTATAAATTTTTCCCTTCTCACCCAAAAGCTCTGCCCTGTATTTCTAGACTCCCCTACCTCACAGAAAATACTTTGTCTTTTTACCCTATCCATGCCCATCATTATTTTATAAATCTCCATAAAAGGTCACCTCTCAGCCTCCAATGCTCCAGGGAAAAAAGCCCCAGCCTCTCTCTTTGGCTCAAACCCTCCAACATTGGCAACATCCTTGTAAATCTTTTCTGAACTCTTTCGAGTTTCACCACATCCTTCTGAGACCAGAGTACAATATTCCAAAAGTGGCCTAACTAATGTCCTGTACAGCTGCAATTTGACCTCCCAACTCCTGTACTCAATGCTCTGACCAATAAAGGAAAGCATACCAAACACCTCCTTCACTATCCTATCTACCTGCAACTCCACTTCCAAAGAACTATGAACCTGCACTCCAAGGTCTCTTTGTTCAGCAACACTCCCCAGCACCTTACCATTAAGTGTATAAGTGCTTCCTTGATTTGCCTTTCTAAAATGCAGCACCTCACATTTGCCTAAATTAAACACCATCTGCCACTTCTTGGCCCATTGGCTCACCTGCTCAAGATCCCATTGTACTCTGAGGTAACCTTCTTCGCTGTCCACTACACTTCCAATGTTGGTGTCATCTGTGAACTTACTAACTATACCTCCTATGTTCACATCCAAATCATTTATATAAATGATGAAAAGCTGTGGACCCATTACCAATCCTTGTGTCACAAGCCTCCAGTCTGAAAGGTAACCCTCCATGTGTCTTCTACCTTCGAGCCAGTTCTGTATCCAAATGGCTAGTTCTCCCTGTATTCCATATGATCTAGCCTTGCTAACCAGGCTGCCATAAGGAACTTTGCTGAACACCACGCTGAAGTCCTTAAAGATCACATCCATCAGTCTGTCCTCATCAATCTGCTTTGTTACTTGTTCAAAAAACTCAATCAAGTTTGTGAGAAATGATTTCCCACACACAAAGCTATGTTGACTATCCCTAATCAGTTCTTGCCTTTCCAAATACATGTGCACCCTGCCCCTTAGCATGCCCTCCAACAGTTTTCACATCAACTATGTCAGACTCACCAGTCTATAGTTCCCTGGCTTTTCTGTCCCACCTTTCTTAAATAGTGGCAGCACGCTAGCCAACCTCCAGTCTTCTGGCACCTCACCTGTGACTATCAATGATACAAATATATCAGCAAATAGTCCAGCAATCACTTCTCTAGTTTCCCACAGAGTTCTAGAGTGCACCTGATCAGGTCCTGTGGATTTATCCACCTTTATGCATTTTAAGACATCCAGTACCTCCTCCTCTGTAATATGGACATTTTTCAAGATGTTACCATCTATTTCCCACACTCTATGTATTCCATGTCCTTCTCCACAGTAATCACTGAGACAAAATATTTGTTTAGTATCTCCCACATCTCCTGCACTTCCACACATAGACTGCCTTGCTGATTCTTGATGGTCCCTATTCTCTCCTAGTTACCCTTTTCTCCTTAATGTATTTATAAAATCTCTTTGGATTCTCCTTAATCCTATTTTCCAAAGTTAGCTCATGTCCCTTTTTTGCTCTTCTAATTTCCCTCTTAAGTTTACTCCTGCAGTCTTTATTCTCTTCTAAGGATTCACTTGCTCTCTGCTGTCTATATCTGACATATGCTTCCTTTTTTTCATAACCAAAACTTCAATTTCTCTAGTCATCCAGCATTCCCTACAAGTACCAGCCTTGTGTTAAACCCTAATAGGAACATACGGTATCTGGACTCTCAATATCCTTTTTCTTTTAGTATTCATTAATTTTCTTGCAGTGATATAAAAAGCTGCAGCATTGGACCACCAGAAAATGAAGGTGTTATTGAAGGAAAGTGAGCAAACACATGCATAAAGCTCCTGTTGTGGATGTAGATCAGCTGAACATTTGGAAATAGAAGCCTTTGCAGTCTCACTGGTTGCTCACTTTGCATCATGTTGGCCATATTGATGCAAAAGATGATGCTGTGTACCAAGAGACCAGCAATAGAGGTAAATCCCGTTGCTTCAATTGTCTTTGAGATGTCAAATGCTAAAAATTGAATGTATTGTGCCCTCCTACAAAAAAATACAAACAGACCCTTGATAATTTTGACAATAATCTCATCAAAAAGGTTAATTTTCCATGAATATATCTTAGGACCACTGACCCATATTCAACTGCTGCTCATATGGAACCCTCCTCCACTTTGGCCTTCAAAGTTCTCATTTGAAAATTTACTACTATTCCCAAGCTCTCCACCTGTAGTGGCCAGGTTTCAAGCAAGTTGATAGGTCCTGCCTTCCACTGTTATTAGGATTCCAGTTGATGGCAGGACTCAACAAATCAGAACCTAGAGGGAAACCTGGCTTGATTGACAATAAGTGTTATTTTCCTTTCTGTTCACCGCGAAGATCATTCACTGAACATACAGATAGTTCAGGGATAACACACATTTCAACAGCGCAATTTGACTATAACTTCATTGAAGAATTAGGGAACAATATTTTTGAGAATGATTAACTCTGTTGGCAATAGTGCTATTCTAATGTGGATTGGTTCGTGCACTTCGTTCTGCGCATGCACTGATGTGCGTGCCAAAATCTCCATGCCATTTTGCACATGCCAACGTCCACGCTGTAATCTCCAAGCCATTCTGCGCATGCGTCAATGTCTACGCTGAAATCTCCACCCTCTTCTGCACATGCACGACATCCAGCCAGTCTTTGTGCTGTTCTATGCATGCGCTGATGTCAGCTGCCAACAGAGCAGCTTTCAGTGATGGGTACTGTAAAGAAAGCAGCTCGCTTACATTTTGTAAATGTATTGTGTTAAATTTATCTTTGTTTTCTTAATTAATATGATTTCAATCTTCATTCAGGCTGTGCTATATTTTGTGTTAGACTTTTGAGTGATTTTTGAATGATCGTGAGTAATATGTTTTGCTGGTCTGCCCCTAACCCCACTTTTCCCACTGGCCCCATTATTTCTTTAAGCAATTTTCTTTCAAGCAAGGTTTTGCTGGAACGCAACTATGGCTTTAGAGGAGAATTACTTGTATTCTCAAGAGGCTGCTCAATACATTTCTTAACAAAATAACCCAAAGGTTTGTTATACATACTAAAAGCCCAAACTACTTTACACCATACATATTGGGACAGTCTAATCACAAATGTCAGGCAGAAAGAATCATACCTTTTATCTCAGCTATGTCCTTACAGATGCTCAAAACAATAAATGCTGGACCAGACAGCAATGTCCAAGTTCCACAAGTGAATATAAATAATACCTCGATGAATGGTCACAGCTAAAGTTTTTATCTCTGCTGGCGTAGCTTTAATCCTTTTCTATCTGGTAAATTTCTATGCTTTCTCTTGAAGCTATTTTCTACAGCTGATGTGTCTTCCTAAGACCCTTAAAGCAACCTGTGAACTCAGCTCACTGTTACTGCTTGTGGTTCCCCTAAATTAATTATTTTCAACAACCTTGTAGGATGTCTTACTTTTTGACGCATTCACAGCATTCTGGTTCTGAGTTTTTTTCTAACTAACTTATAAGGAACTAAGTACTTCTCCCCAATCATGACTGCTTGGAGATTGCTATTAAAGTACGTCTGCTATTATGGACCTCTCCTCTCTGCATGAACATGCTTCTGGTCCTCTCTTGCTCTCTCCAGATGCTATAAAACTCAAGTCAACACAGACCTTTGTAATTATTTCACCAGGTGGCTTGCTGGTCATTGCCCTGAAAGCATGTGATTTCTTGTATTTGCTGTTTTGAACTAAACGACTTTCTGACCCATTTAAAAAAATGCATCAGATCTTCACAGAACTGAAAAACTAAATCCTCTTTCTTTGCTTTAGAACCCAAGTTCTCAAATGATAACAATATATTATGAACCTGCATAATACTGCCTTCAGCCAACTTTCAAAATCCAGAGTACAATGGTAAACTGGTACAATGGCTGGTGGTGCAAATATTTGCACTTGTCCACCTTTGCAATTACCTTATACTCAGGTAACATTGCGCATTCACATTTCTTGTTTGCGACAATCATTACAGGTATACGTCACTCAAAATGATTTTGTGTACAAAATATCTTTAGTAATTTACAAATGTATGAATTAGAATGAGGAGTATACCACTTTCAAATATGTTTGCATGGTTGTTGACTGCCAAAAGTTGATCTTTCATCTTATTATAATGCTGGCAGTGTTCATAAAAAAAACTTGAAGATGGCACAAAGTAGATTTGCTGTTAGGCACATTTTAATAACATCACTAAACATAAAAATTTGCATTTGAAACAGAATATATTTTCTGGACAAAGGTTGTTAACAGGGAGGCAATAAAAACAGAAATCCAGTTTATAAAGAATTACATTGGTGATTTAAATGTATCTTACAAGCTATTTACTTCAAGCCATAGTTAGTTGCTACAAGTTCATAAATAAGTACCAAACATAAAACTGTATTCTCCTCTGCTCTAGATCCACTTATAGTAAATAAGTAGTTTACTAACTTTTATTGGAAAATTGAAGATGAACATAATGAAAGTAACTCTGGAACTTATTTCCATCAAAATGAATTGAAATTAAAGTAGTGCACCTGACTGACCTCAGGGCAAAGCTCAAGTCTTGTGCCTTAATTAAAGTATGGGTCCTCCAAATGCCTAATTTATTATATTTGCTTGACAGGACATTATGGTGAAAATTGATTCCTGCTCTTCAGGTTTTGCACTTTGAAATTTGATTAATTAAGGGTTTGATATCAAGAGACAATCCTTGCTTCCAGTCAAACAGAGCATAGTTCAGTTTAATAAACCTATTGGATTTATGAGCAAATAGTTGGAAACAAATGTAATTTGTGTACTTCATAATGAGGCACATTTTATTTTGTCCAAACAAACTGCTTTACTTTTGTCAAATAAATAATGAACTACTTTTTTTTTAACTGATGGATAGGCAATTCTAATAGGTTTACTGTAATTTCATAAATAATTACCATGATGTGGAGATACTGGTGTAGACTGGGCTGGACAAAGTCAGAAGTCACACAACAACAGGTTATAATCTACCGGGTTTATTTGAAACCACAAGCTTTCAGAGCACTGTTCCTTCATTTGGTGAAGTGTCTTCACTGATGAAGGAGTAGGCTCTGAAAACTTGAGATTTCAAATAAACTTGTTGGACAATAATCTGGTGATAATATCAACAGCTCCCCTTTTTAAAATTTTACTTTCATTATGTTTGACATAATTGTGGCTTTCACAAGCCTACCAAGGCTTACATTAAACACTTCTAACCCATCACCACTCTTTTCTAATGTTGATACTTTATTATTAGCCACATTCTCTGTGTTCTCTGTGTGGGCATTAGATAACGCATCTGAAATAACTGCACACAGGCCAGGTCCCATTAACAAGTCACTAGTACACTAACTGTGGACAGCCAACTCAGAGTCAATCCTCAACTGAGGAGATTCTAGTCTCCTGATTATATTGGTCAGCCAAGGCTTTCCTGATTGGCCCAGGTTAACAACCCCAATCAAGAATCCTAAAGTTAACAAGGTCAACCTAGTCCCAATCACTACAGCACCTCAATTTTACTCCCTATCGTTCTACGTCTACTGATCTATACCTATGATTCAGCCAACTTGACTTATCAGCTTTGGATCAGTGCCAATCCAATTTCACCAACTTTTAAAATGCTGATAATTCCCACAACAAGCAGGCATAATTTATATTCAAAGATTGCAGCCAAATCTGCTGAATTAGGGTGGGAATCTCTGACAGGCCAGAGGGGGCTGACGTAAGATTTTGAAAGTTTAGTTTTCTTCCAAAGTCTTTGTGAAACAGAAGAACCAGGCCTGCCCCAGCCTCAACCATTCAGACCCACTAGGAATGCTTCAGTCACTATGTCCACACGGTCACAATAGACAATATCTTCTCCATGAATAATTCTTTTATTTATGATAATATGTTAATATCATTATGATGCCCATGAGGTAATCATAAATCAAAGTAACTAATGTACCAAATGACAGCCAAAGAAGAAATTACCAATAAAAATTTCACATTTTGTAACTTCTCCTTTAATATAACTCTCATTCTTTATAAATTAAACATCATTTACCAGGCAAATGATGTAAATTGGTAGATGACAAATCAGCTGTGATGTCATTGAATGAGAGAATAAACTCCCAAAAATTAATGGCCTTTTCCTGTCTGTATATTTGTATGTTTACATAATCAAATGCTGTACAAGATAGGGAAACATTAGAAGGAAGTGGCTAAATCTTTGCATCAACGGATGGATGTTTATTAACTAAAGTGACAGCTTGTAGAATTGAAGGCAAAATATTGATTCGGTTAGGAGATTGGTTCAGGTGTAAAACAGTGATAGTAAGCACTAAAACTGGATGAAGGTGACGCAGCAGATTTTGCTGGTATCACAGCTATTTCACTGTATTTATTAATAACATTGATAATGCAATGGAGAGTCATTGGTAGCGTAATATGCAGGGTTCATAATTACAAAAACACATTGATAGATGCATAGATTGAATAAAATCTTAACAGATGGGTCCACTTTTGTTTGCCATTTATATAAATAATTTGGATGAGAATTTAGGAGGCATGTTTAGTAAGTTTGCGGATGGCACAAAAATTAGTGGCATAGTGGACAGTGAAGAAGCTTATCTAAGATTGCAAAGAAACCTTGATCAATTGGATCAATGGGCTGAGGAGTGGCAGATGGAGTTTCAATTGGATAAACGTGAGGTATTGCATTTTGGTATAACAAGCAGGGAAAGATTTATACAGTTAATGGTAGGGCCTTTGGTAGTGTTGTAGAACAGAGAGACCTAGAGTTCAGGTAAATAGTCTTTGAAATTTGCTTGCTTTATTGCTCAGTGGAGGAGTCGGGATGGTGTCTTCAGTTGAGGATGTACAGGCCTTTTCTGGAGTACTACATGCAGTTCTGGTCTACCTGTTATAGGAAGGATATTATTTAAATGGAGAGGGTTCAGAAAGCATTTATCAAGCTGTTGCTGTAAACAGAGGGCTTGAGTTATAAAAATAGACTTGATAGGCTGAGACTTCACTGGAGCATAGGAGGTTAAGGGGTGACCTTCTCGAGGTTTATAAAATCTTGCAGGACATAGCTAAAGTGAATAGCAAAGGTCTTTTCCCTGGGGTGAGGGAGTTCAAAACTAGGAGGCGTATTTTAAGGTGAGAGGAGAAAGACTTAGAAAGGAAATGAGGGCCAACTTTTTTGCACAGAGAGTGGTCAGTGTGTGGAATGAACTGCCAGAGGAAGTGTTGGATGCAGATACAGTTATAATGTTTAAAAAAATTTGGGTAAGTACATGAATAGGCAAGGCTTGGAGGGATAAGGACCAAATGCAGGCAGGTGGAATTAGTTTAGCTTGGGAATAGGGTCGGCATGGACTATTTCCATGCTGTGTGACTCTATGACTTATAACACAGTGTGAGGTCATTCAATTCAACAGGAATGATAACTCCATGAGGTAAAGCCAGGAAATCTCATGAAGATCCAAAGAGATTTAAGGGTCCATATATATACACACACATATCTCTAAAATGTAGCAGTCAGGTTCAGGGAATAACCAGAATGGCTAGTTACATCTTAGTCATTTTAAACAACTGGCATGGAATGTATGGAGAGTTGTTGATGCAGCTGTACAAAATCTTAATTAGGACACATCTCCAATATTGTATACAGTTGAGCATGGCCCACTATATTGTTGTTGAAAGGTGTATAGTCTGGATTCACAAGAATGCTACCAGAGTTCCAAATCTTAGATTATGAGGAGAGATTACATGTTAAAAGTGTCTTAACTTCATTGGAATATACAAGACCATGTGATGACTTGTCAGGAATTTGGTTTGATTTCCATTGATGGGAATCACTGAAGACAGGGGAATGTGACTTTAAAATCACAGCAAGACCATTAAGGAGAAAAGTGGTGGAAGTGACACTATATCCCACAAAGGCAACTGAAGCTATCATAATTACTAAGTTTAAATCTGGGGTTGGTAGATGTTTGCTACCTGAGGAACAGGGAGCCAAGATGCATGAAGGTAGTTAGAGCACCTGTGATCTTAATTATATGAGAGAACAGATTCTCCTATGCTTTTTTTGGGGGGAAGGAGAGGCAATTGAACAAAACAGGATGAGGATCATGGACGTAAACATGCAGGTCAGGAATTGCCCCTCAAACTACTGCGGAGACACCACAGTCCTTGCAGACTATAGCTAATTATGTACAGAATTTGAAGGTCACTGTAAGCTTTGCCACCAAATGAAAAATGAAAAGTGGAATATTAGCCATGTGAGAGTTTGAAGTGTGATGTATGGAAAGAGAGATAAGTCTGCAGAGGAGTTGGTGCAACACCAGATTATGAGGTTTTGGAAAAGGAAGGTAAGCATATTACCTTGGTGACAGGTTGCGAATGTATTTGAGCAAATGGACCAGTACATGGGAAAAACTTGGATAGCTGCAGGGTAGACAGGTTGAAAGACAACAAATGAGAACCAACAAGAAAGGCATTAAAGAAATTGTATCTGAATGGAATGAAATTATATCTAATGGCCTCTTTGGCTTAAAAGAAAACATAGTAAGAAACATTAAAACAGTTAACCCTGTGATGGAAAGGACAAGGTAGATTGGTAGGGAGCATTTGATATTCTATGAAATTTAAAATGAAAGCACAGGCATTTATACGACACTAACAGAACTTCAGAATGATCCAACATGCTCTCAAACCAAGTTCTTATGAATTGTTGTAATTGAGTAAGTACAGTAGCCATGTTGCTTTCACTCATGAGTTAATCTGCTGTAGTGATTTTGATTAAGTGATAATTATTGATCAGGACACCCAGTAGGACACCACTGCTTTATTCAGATTAATGTTTTTTGGCCACCTAAGAAAACAGAATGGTAACTCAGATAATATTTCATTTGGAAGATGGTACTGGCATTGTAACGTTATCCAAGTAATACACTTAAGTGTTAGTTCAGATTTTGTATTCTTATTTCTAGATTAGTTTTGTAACTCAAGATCTTCCAAACTTCAGAGGTGAGAATGCACCTTTAACCAGGAAACACGTAGGTTAGTAGATGTTGAAGACTGAATTTTCAGAAGTTGGATTTTGAGGAGTAGGTGATGGAAGGTGGTTTGAAGGTGATAGGTACAGAGACTGAGAAAAGGAAAACTTCAACAATTTCAACTAACATGGGACTAAACAAAGGGCTTGTAGTCAAATGGATCGAAAAACAGACTTTTAGATTGAGAACAAAATAGGAATGTTGGAACATAGGAGCAGGTGTAGACCATTTAACCACGAAGCTTGCTCTGCCAGTTAGACCATAGCTGGTCATCCACCTCAACACCACTTTCCTTTGTGATTCTCAAATCCCTTGATGTCATTGTTAACCAGAAATCTATCAATTTCTGCTTGGAACAGGCTTAATGATTGAGTTTCCCAGTTATCTGTGGCGGAGACTTCCAAATATTCACTACCCTCTGAGTAAAGAAAGTACTGTTTTAAGTGGAATACTTATTATGAGTCAATGTTCCTGTTTGCAGATTCACCAGCCAGGGGAAATACCTTTTCTCTATCCACCCTGTCACATGCTGTAAAAAATTTGTAGGTTTCCATGAGAACATCTCTCATTCTTTGAAACACTAGACAACATAGGCTCAGCTTCATCAGTCTTTCCTCATAAATCAATAAATGCGGCAGAGGCTAAGATGACTTAATGATTGCTGAGGGTATATAAAATGGGGGGCTAGCCCAAAGCAACAGTGAAGTAAAATACTGGCAGAATAAAGATAAGGACTTTTTGTGGCCAACCATTGATTGGTTATTTAAGGGCCTCCACAGACCTTAGATATAGATTTAGAGTTATTTAATATTGCCACTTATACCTTGGTACAATGAAAAGTGTTACATTCCAGCGCCATCTTGGATTACAGAATAAATTGCTGGATAATTTTTTTAAATGATAAAATACTGAATAAATTAATATTAACTTGATATTCCTAAATTGAAACAGCTTCAAAAATTCATCTTGCTCTCTCCATTGACTTCATCCTCTCTGGTCCTCCAGTCGTCGCCATCTGACCCGAAGGTCGGCAGGCCACACATCCCACTCATATCATTTCAGACAGGTCATGGTCATTTGGGTAGGTGGCAGGATGGTAACCTGCTAGATTTTATATTCTCACCCTGCTTTCAAACCCCCTGGCAGGGGAATACAAAATCCAGTTCAATGTTAGTGCAGATTGATTGGATTATGTGTCCAGTAACATCACTACAGTGATCCTGTGCCCCAATCTGCTTCACATAAAATATTATTCTTCTGTCCTAAAGGTAACTTCTATGAGTCTTTGGCTGGTAACATTTTGGTACTTTATGTACACTCGCTTTTCTTTATTTATTCTCCATCTGTAAGTCTAACAGGGGGTATTGGCTTTCTATTTCCAATCCTGTGCATTCACCCGTCTCAGCTCATCCACTACTGAAAGCCCTGATACTTTTGCTGAAACACTTTGTTGTCTTTAGACTTCACAATTCCAATGTATTCCAGGCTGGCCTGCCCTTGGCTATCTTGAGGTAATCAAAACCTCTGAAGCACTATTCCTAACTGTCACCAAGTCCTAATCATCTATCATCCTGATGATCACTGACTTGCAATGGTTCCTAATTTACAATCTTTCAATTTTAATGTCCTTGTCCTTGCTTTCAAATTCCTCTGTGACCTCACTGCCCCCTTCATAACATTCTCAAGTCTCACAAACATGAGAGATATTTACACTCCTCCAATCCTGGTCTCAAAAGCACCCTGAATTATAATTGCTCCACCATTAGTGTGGCACTTTAGACACAGTCGGCCCTAAACTTTGGAATTCCTTCTCTGAACCTCTCTGCCGCTCTTTTTTTTCTTTTCAGATACTCAGTAAAATCCACATCCTTGAACTTGTTTTTGGTCACCTGCTCTAATATCCACTGGACTGGGATGGCCGCATTGATTAATGAGCAGTGATTCAGAAAACAGGAGATCTACAGTGAACCAGGCAGAAATCCTGGCAGTGTTTGGAGTGTGAACTGATGTTAAATGTGGCAGGGACCTCCTTTGCCAGCCCCCTAAACCTAATGGACACAGTGGGGGAGGAAATAGCCTACTGGTATTATAGCTAGATTATTAAGCTAAAAAAAATAGACAATGTTCTGGGGACCTGAGTTCAAATCCCGCCATAGTAGATGATGGAATTTGATTTCAACATAAAAAAAATCTGGAATTAGGAATCTACTGATGACCATGAAACCATTGCTGATTGTTGAAAAATCCATATGGTTCACTAGTGTCCTATAGGGAAGGAGAAAGTGAGGTCTGCAGATGCTGGAGATCAGAGCTGAAAATGTGTTGCTGGAAAAGCGCAGCAGGTCAGGCAGCATCCAGGGAACAGGAGAATCGACGTTTCGGGCATAAGCCCGAAAGTAGGGCTTATGCCTGAAGAAGGGCTTATGCCCGAAACGTCGATTCTCCTGTTCCCTGGATGCTGCCTGACCTGCTGTGCTTTTTCAGCAACACATTTTCAGCTCCTATAGGGAAGGAAACTGCCCTCCTTATCTGATTGGCCTGCATGTGACTCCACATCCACAATGTGTTTGACTTACAATTGGCAATGAATGCTGGCTCAGCCAGTGATACCCTTATCTTGTGAATGAATAAAAAAGACCCTTCTGTAGGCTTTTTCTCCAGTTTAATCCTCCCACCAGTCTCTTGAAACATGTCCCTAATCCCTCCACCCCAAGCCCTCAACTCCCCTCACCTTAACTTTGCCAGGGCAGATTGCAGGTCCTAGCAAGATTTCTGACTGCGGACTTACCTGGCTCCTCAAAGTGATGAAACCACCTGTGGTCCCAGCAGTTCCCATCACTCCTGGTGGCACTAATGTATTGCATTGTTGACTGCCCAATTGGATGACCGCACCTCTCTAACTTCCTCCAGAACTTCCTCCAGAAATAGGGGAGGAAACCTCATCTTGAAGTGATTAACAACAGTAAGTAACCATGGGACAATTGTTGGGATCATGTGATTGAGTTCCTCCAATGTCCCTAATCATGAGTGGTCAGGAATTACGGCACCCTGTAAAATACAAATCAAGGTTATGTTTGTTCACATGCTACCATGAAAATAAAAAAAAACTAAATTATTAAAATAAAAATGAGAGATTAAAATACCTAGTATCATGAATGTTTGAGGTCTTATGATATATTTGATAGCATCCCTGCCTCAAAGACAAAAGCTCTAGGTTTCAATCCAGACCTTGATGGTTGATCAAAGGCATTCATTAAGCAACTAAACTGAATATTAACTTTCAAAATCCTTTCAATGGTAAGGAGCAAGAAGGGGAAAGATTTCTGGTCAGCCAGGTGATGGAAAGAAAAATGGACCCTCTACCATCTTAGATCATAGATCCAAACTATGAGCTGCATGTACAAGTGCACTTTGCCACAGCAACTCCAACTTCTTTGGAATGGCACTGTTTGGTATGGTTGGCAAATTGGCAGATGTGGATTGGATTACTGCCATTTGCAAGGGTTATTTCCTGTTCATCTGGGGACAATTCAGGACCAACCCATGCACTGTGGGTCAACCCCTCCTTCTAGCAAAAGTGAAGAAGAAAATCAGCAATGATGACCATGACAATTTCAATAAAACCTTGGTTGGTTCATTGATATCCTTCAAAGAAAGAAATCTATCACCCATATCTGATACAATTTATATGTGATCCCAGACTCACAGCAATGTGTCTCAATCTTAGTTTATCTCTTCAATGGCTGTGCAGGCATTTCAGTTATTAAGAAGATAGTTTGCCAACATCATCTAAAGAATAATTAGAGATGGGCGTTAAATGTTGACCATATCAAGAATGTCCATATATCGATTTGAAAACAAATGGAATGGTTCCTCAGTATTTTGTTTTTATTCAAATTTTGATCCTGAGCCACTGGAGTCATTTTTATTTATTAATTATTCATGGAATAGGGACATCACTGCCTAAGCCAGTATTTATTGTCTATCTTTAATTGTCCTTGAGAAGGTGGTGCTGAGCTGCCTTTTTGAGCAGTTGCAGTCTTTTATATGTAGATGCACCCACAATGCTGTTAGGGAGGCAGTTCCAAGATCTTGACACAGCAAGTTGGTTTGTGTAACATGGAGGGAACTTGCAGATAGTGAAGTTCTTGCACATCTTTGGAATTTGTCATACAGTCATGTAGAGTCTACAGTGCAGAAAAAAAGCCCTTCAGCCCAACAATTCTGCACTGGTAAAAAATGATCACCTAAGAATTCTAATCCCATTTTCCAATACTTGGCCCATAGCCTTATAAACTTGGCATCGCAGGTGCACATCATTGTCTTTCTATGTGGTAGAGATTGCAGGCTTGGAAGTTTGCTATGGCAGGATCCTTGGTGCTTTAGCACAGCGCATGGTATAGATAGAACATACAGCTGCATCTTTATGTCACAGCTGAAGGGAGTAAATATTGAAGGAGATGGATATGGTGCCAACCAAGTAAGTCATTTCATTGTCGAGGAAGTTTTGTTGGAGCAGCACTTATCCAGGCTAGTGGAAGATATTCTATCACACTCCTAACTTGTACCTTGCAGGTGGCAAACAAGTACTGGGGTGTCATGAGGTGAGTTACTCAAAATTCCCACTTACTAACCTATTCTTGCACCCACAGCATTTAGGAAGCTTGTCTGGTTCAGTTTCTGGTCAATAAGAACTTGAAGAATGTTGATAATGGGTGGTAGCGGCTTCAGCAATGGTAATGCCCTTGAGCATGAAGGGACATTGGCTAGATTCTCTTTTGTCTGAGATGGTCATTGGCTGGCACTTGTATGCTGCGAATATTACTTTCCAAGTATCAGACCAAGTCTGGACATTGTCCAGAACATGCTGCATATGAACCTAACAAATATGACCTGTCCTCTTAAGTTATATAATAATACAACTGCAACTGATGCCGAGCAAAATTAAAAGTTCCAGAGACGCATTGGACAGTTTATTCATTCCATTAAATGTATTAGTTTATCCTTCGAGCATTAGTACAATACTGGTTTCAAGGTAGATTATAAAATCCATTTCTTTTTCAAACTTCTGCTTTTATATTTGTGAAGCAAAATTTTAGAACAGTTGCATAGAAGTGTGCATAAGATTAGCAGTTTCAAATTTTTTTCAGTTCTGCTGAATGATTTGCAATACTGGAAACATCAAAATTTGACCATATATTGAGGTTTTACATCATTTCCTACAATGAATGAGATGCCCTGTTCTTCCATCTGTACAGAAATAAACAGCAGCTAATTATAAAGTGAATTAACACATTTGTTTATAACTTTTTCCTAGTACACTCAGTGGATTTGTGCCTCTGCACTGAGTTGATTTTAACCTAGAGCTAGGACACTCTCTTGGTACATCAACTCTAATGAATTAAATTTCCAAACAACAAAAAATAAACCAAGTTAATTAATTTGTAATTCTGTGTCCATTCAAGCAAATGCATTAAATAGTGCAGATTTGGAATTAGATCGCATGCTGTAATTATGGATCAAGATGTGATGTTCACCATGGGACCATTCCGATGCTACCTTGTAATTTCATTGCATTCACTCACCAAGGCAATTAACTTTATTTGTTTCACCTGTGTCTCTATTCCAAAAGTTTAAAAAAAATCTTCTTCAACTTTTCAGTAACATTATGGTAAACATCATATGTAGCTGAACGTGCATATTTTAGTCTGATATATTTGGTTTTCTTCTTGACTTGAAGGAAATCCCTTGGATAATAAGATTATTTTTATTATCACATTTCTATCACACCTTCTATGACCTCAGGATGTCCCAAACTTCTTTCATACAATTAGGTACTGGTGAAGTGTAGTCACTGCTACAATGGACAACAGTATTGATAAAAATGAAGGCCGTATCTGCCAAGAAATTGACATAGAATCAATAAGTATTTGGAATGCAGATTGAGACTATTAGGGTGTTGTAAGAGACATGAACCCAGCTTTCCTGTCTTAGAATAATACAACTGCATCATTTTCTATCTTTTTATTTCATATGAACACAGCTGTATTGACTCTGTTAGCAGCTACACCTCAATATGAGTTACCCTCTTTGCTACTAGCATTTCAGCCATCCTATTTTTGTTCAATACCTTTGTCTGATCTTGTGCCCTCTCCTCGGTTGAGCATCTCACCTAACTTGCTCCTGTCCTTGAATGAAAATTTCTCATTCTCTATTGCCCACTTAATTACTACTCAAAAAAACTCTTGAGTAATCTGTATTGCTTTCTAAACTCAAAACTTTGTTGTAACCAAGTTTTTGTATTCAGTGATTTAAATCC
Source organism: Chiloscyllium plagiosum (assembly GCF_037043375.1). NCBI lineage: Eukaryota > Metazoa > Chordata > Chondrichthyes > Orectolobiformes > Hemiscylliidae > Chiloscyllium > Chiloscyllium plagiosum. The sequence goes on along the minus strand of NW_028270151.1, from coordinate 21,405,360 downwards.
CAACTCATCGCCTTCTCACTCTTTTGAGTTTCCCCACTTAATCTCTTCCTCCAAATAAATAGTACTACCTAAAATCATGACCATCCCTCAATGTTACCATCACAAATGCTCTGAACACTCTGTTCAGTGATATGGAAAAGGTGGATAAGGTTACCATGTTGAAGTCTCTGGTTGCCCTGGTCTGTGCTTTATTTCATTTTGCTGGAAAGGGTAAATGGATTATTCTGCATAAAACATGTTTACAATTCTGTTTCATCTTCAGGCTCTATGTTAGGTTGGTGGATAGGGAACTTTAGCTTGGCAATATTTTGATAGAAAGGAAAGCATCACTGGCTGAGAGGTTTCTCAATAACAACCAAGAAAGTGTAAACAACATTTTTGAAAAAACACTGGAAGGCTGCTAAATCATTTATTTTAAGCCTTCAATTGATAATTATCAAAGTAATTTCTTACTTGTAATCTGTCATTCTTGATAGCTACACTTGCCATTTACAAAACATGGAGTTGGTTTAACCATTCCTATTGCACAGGAGGAGAGGCAGTGCAGCAGCTGTTTATTTTAACATCATTGCCAAATTCCTTTGATTTTCTTTTGTCACTGGATGTTGTAGCACTCAATGAAGTAGCTTGCTAGGCTACATTGAAAGGCATATAGGAGACAATGTTTGAGACCCAGACACTGTAATGACAGTAGTTTTCATTCCCTGGGCTCAGATCTCCATGGACTTTAGTGAACCTGTGGTATTTCACAATAAAGCTGTGGTCACCTTTAAAGAAGCTAGATTTTTAATTTCAAAATCTTTTTAAATGAATTTCAATTCTCAAACAACAATATGGGATTTGAAATTGTGTTCCTTCTTTGTATTAACAGTAGTAGACTCTTGGTTACTAATCCACAAAGATAATGTTGAATGAACAGCCTGAAATGCTGCATAAAAACTGGAGATTTTGATATTACTGAAAGCAAACAGTTATCAATGAATCACTACAAATAAATGTACAGTCTATCTTCTGGAGTGAATATCTAAAAACTACAAAGGCTTTTTTGGATAGAGAAAAATGTATTTTATATTGATGACTGCTAATTTTCATTTTGATTAGTCAACAAATTAAAGTATGAACATATCTTCAGAAGAATTTAGAATATTTATCAGTTCTTCGAAGGCACTTTACCAATCATGTGCTTCTTCATATACTCTTCCAGTTTTAACAAAATTATGTAAGATATTGGAGAAAATGCACAAAACAGAACCTAAAGCTTCAAGTCAAAGTAGCAACATTTCCAAAAAAAGCAGAAAGAAACTTAGCTCTAACTTGTTGGCCTGAACTATTTGGAGTCTCTTGGCATTTAAAGGAAATAGCCCCAATGGTAAATAACACAACAATCAATAATATCAATCCTGGGGTCTCTTAAAACGTTTGGATGCATTCATCTCTGGTTGGACCTAACATTCCAAGAGATATTTGATACATTCTATGAAATATAGGAGAAATGAAAGAAAACAGAACCTACTCATTAAAAAAAACTATTGGCTAAGAGAAGTACAAACAGATAGAACCACTTGTGTGGTAATACAGACCTCACTGTCAGCACATTCTATATAATCAAAGCAGCAGTTCAGGGTGCACTCTTCTGCTTATTTTCTTTGCTCCCAAGGGGCAGCCTTCAAAATTAACTGGAAACCTTGGAAAGTAATCATAAATATTTAATATCAATTCACCAAGCAAGGTAAGATAGCACAACAGGTATCAACGATGCACCGGACATGTGCTCAGTATCGGACGGATGCATTTCTCAACCAAGAATTAGGATTTGAACACTGAATATTTGATAAAAAGCATCATGGAAGCATTGGGCTCTGTCTTCAGTAGCTCTTTCTTTTGCTAAGCAATTTTGAATCCAAAAAGAAGAACAAAAAATTTAGACATCTTTAAATGCTTCAAAGCAGTTTATTGAAGTGTTAGCAAAAAAAAATGCGACACCATCTAACATACCACATTATTAAGAGAGATGACTAAAACTTTGGCCAAAGAGATAAATTAAAGAGCAGTCTAAAAGGAGAGTGAGGGAGAGGATATGAGGATTAGGAAGAGAATTGCTGAAATTAGACACTGAAGGCAAAACCACAAGTGGTGAATGGAAATCAGACAGAGGCTACAACTGGACTAAGGCAGTGATCTCAGTGGATAATCAGCTGGAGGAGGCAACAAAGATAGGAGACTGAGCTGTGCATAATTCCAAGATTTCTTGGTAATATAAGGCAAAGTCGCCACAGTCCCAAAAGACTATAAGGCTATTCTTTCATTAGAGAGGACTAGTTATGGTCAAACCCACACCTCAGGAGAGGTTGAGAAGAGGAGTCCTTCATGGTAATGTCAGCTGGTGCAGGAACTGAACCTACACTGTTGGCACCCCTCTGCATCACAAACCAGCTGTTCAACTGCCTCGTACTATATTGGAATGGTAACAGGGAAGCAGAACTTCAGTGACACAGAGAGATGACAGAAGTTGGGATTATTTTCCTGAGGAAGAAGCTAAACAGAGGTTTAATCAAAGTATTCAAAGTTATGCTGGTATTAAAAGATTAAATCAAAAGGTTCACTTTGTAATGGCAGTATTAGATTACATCCCCTATAGTGTGGAAACCAGCCCTTCAGCCCAACCAGTTCACACCAACCCTCCAAAGAGTAACCCACCCAGACCCATTTCCCTTTGACTAATGCACCAAACACTGTGGCAATTTAGCATGGCCAATCCACCTAACCTGCACATCTTTGGATTGTGGGAGGAAACCAGAGCAAACCCACACAGACCAAACACGTAAGCTCCATACAGACAGTCACCCGAGGCTGGGATTGAACCCGGGACCCTGATGCTATGAGGCAACAGTGCTAACCACTGAGCCATTGTGCCATCACCATATCATAGGTGACCAGGGGAGTGCTGATTTAAGTTAATGTGTAATCCAATGAGTGATGCAAAGTAACTTAATGCAGCATGTTATGACAGTTTAGCATACAAGACCTGAAAGCAAGCTGGAAGCAGATTTAATAATAACTATTCAAAAGGAATTGGACACATTTTCTTTATTCTTTGATGGGATGTTTGTGTCATAGACAAAGTCAGCATTTTGTTACAACCCCGAATTGCACTGAGAATAAACATTTGCAGGATTAATGGGACAGAGCAGGCCGGCGGAACTAATTGAACAGCTCTTTCAGGGTATAAATGTAAGTTGGGGACATTTCCAACTCATAATCCCACTCTGGATATCAGAACACAAATGTGGGAGATCTACCCAGAAGTAGCCTATCAATAAGTTAAAACAGAAATTACTGGATAAACAGGTCTAGTAGCATCTGTGAAGAGAGAAAAAGAGTTAATATTTTGAGTCCAGTGACTCATCTTCAGGTCAGAGCTCTGAAGACATGTCATACCAGACTCGAACCATTAATTCTGTTTCTCTCTCCTCAGATGCTGCCAGACCTGCTGAGCTTTTCCAGCACATTCTGTTTGAAACTTCAAACTTCCCGCATCTGAAGTGCTCTGATTTTATTTGAGCAGGCAATTTACAGTCTTCCTTAGCATCCAATTAAGGATGGCAGTTGGGCCCCTGAAGTTGCAGGTCCAATGAGAAACTTTCAGCCTCATTGCCAGATGTGGGAACTGCCACTTTAAGAAATTAGATCATGAGGCACCCTCTTAATGTGCTAAAATTTATAAAAACAAATGGTGCTCACAGTTATGAGGCAGCACCTTTGGAAACCCCACCACAGGCTGGCTAGTGCCAGCATCTAAAACACACAGTATTGGCCATGGTTTCAGTGGAATATATGATTGTCTGAGGCCTAACAGGACTCCAGTCTAGTAACCAATAAGTAACCCCAAGACGCATGCTAGACCTGGCCTTCAGTGATAGTGGTGGTGGGGATCACCTACCATCAAGAAGATCTAGGCACTGGTACCAGTCAGACTACAAATTGGCAGTTAATCACACAAATTGGAAGAAGAGAATGAGTCAAGATTCTGCCCTCAAAAAACCAACAGTGGTTTGGCAGTCAAACTAACCTTGATCTGTGTTCTAAGAGTCTATGATTTTAAGTGCACACATTACTCTCACTTGATTTGCTGTAAATTTCAACTTTTGTTTTAATAAAAATCCCTCTGTGTTGAAGTGGAGGCTAAACAAGATACATGTTTATTCAGTTTCCAGACATCACACCATGCGGTTGTGGTAGCGGAGGCTGTGCTTTTACTAGTGAAAGGTGTGAAGCCAATACTTTATAAGCTGGAAACCATTCAATGTCAAAACATCTTCTGCAACAGGATTCCCAAATTTTCAGTATCAATGAGAAGAATCATGTTATCCCAAAGATCAGTCAGTCATTATATACTGCCATCGATTTTAATTTTGACTTATCCAGCCCAGTCAGTTTTTTACTGGAAGATTAAGTTAAAATTCCCTCACCGTATGGGGCAAGGCATCCTTAGATAAGTACAAAAGAGAGCTAAGAAGAAAGTGGTGTATTAATAGAATGTGCTGAACTAAAACAGGAGAAGAATCATGTGGAACCATAAACACCAGCATAGATGTTTTGGACTAAAACTTCTAAACTTTATCCATTGGGTGTGGCTTGTTTATTTGCATGTACAAATATAGACTTTTTCTTCTGCGACTGAACATATTACAAGAAAACTTTTGAGTGGCTTGTACTTCAGCCCCTTTGTTGCTGATTAACTGTATGCATGTGTAGCTTCCCGTTGGATTCTGAAGTTTATTTTAATTTTTCAGATACACTTCCCAGATCACTGCAAAAACATCAATCATTCCAATAAATTATTAAGTCTTTCATTTCTGCCAATTTTGATGACAGATCATTGGCCTGAAACATTCGCTTGCATTTCTGCATAGTTAGATGTTCTGTGGTCCCAGCAACATCACTAGATGCAGTGGCCATTATTGGGACTATGTCTATACCTGGTGAAGGGCTTTTGCCCGAAATGTCGATTTTCCTGCTCCTCAGATGCTACCTGACCTGCTGTGCTTTTCCAGCACCACTCTAATCTTGACTCTGGTTTCCAGCATCTGCAGTCCATGTTTTTACCCATTATTGGGACTATAATTAATCCCTATATTCCAATTGCCAAAATCCCAGAAGTCGGTATTTGCAGGGATCTTGCAATGAGGACAAGAGGAGAGGCCCCAGTGGGGGTGGCAAACCGGCAGCTGGAGGGAGAAGGCAGGCATCACAGGGGGGTGGTAGCATAGTGACAGGATGGTGAGAGGTAATTAACTTGGAAAAACCACGGAGAGGGAAACTTCTGCGGATTGTCATTCTGCAGTGAGAGATCCAGACCAGTGAGAGAGGTTCCACCTCTTCTCTGCCTAAGATTCCAGCAGACTAACTTGTCAAGCTTCACCCACCCACCAACCCTAACTTCTTCACACAGCCCCAAAATTAGGAAGCAACCTTTATACCACCATTAATTGGCCGCTCAAAGGCATGAGCCGGGCTGCAAGCAAATTGCCCTATGCCTCACCTATACAATTTTAGAAAGGGTGGATAGGTAGTGGGAAGACTACCCATGAAACATTATGATTCCCCTTCATATCGTCTGGCAGGGGCCTTTACAATTCTGCCTCTTTACTTTGTTTTGTCTCCACAGGTGCTGCCCAGCCCCCTGAGTATTTCCAATGTCTTCTGTTTTTTATATTTCTGAGCTCTTCCTTATCATGTTATCAGACTTCTTTTTCACCGTTTTCACTAATCACAAAGTCCGGCTGTACATTCCAATGCCCCAGAGCCCTTTGGGTTCTAAAATAATAAAGATTTTTAAAATACAGTTTAATACAAGAAAGCTCAAGAAGAAGAGGATTGTTTAATGGAGAGGAAGCAGTGAGTAGGAAATAACGGTATTTTCACATTGGCGATGCCGTACAAGACAATGGTTCTGAAAGGGTTAATGCTGAAGATTGCACCAAGCCTTATCCATTCTGATGATGTCCTAAGGACTTTGGTGGGGAAAGGCAAAGTAGCTTCAGTTCTAAAAGTGGACACACCTATTGCCTAGATCTCTCCATACCTTAGTAATAATATCTATCTACCCAATGTAATTTGCACCTGACTGCTAACACACAATGAAATAAAACTTGTTTAAGACCTAGCCAGAGATATGGTGAAGGACCTGCATCCTGTCCTTTTCATTTTAAAGCTTTTGACAGAATACAGGTCTATCAGTGATAGTTATTTAATGAGGTGATAATCAGGTGCCATATTTTAGCATGTTAAGGAGATGCTGAGGGAAGAGGTACATGAACAAGTGTACTTGGAATTTGAAGTGTTAGAGGAATGGGTTTGTGTAGTCCATGTACCTCAGAAAGTACCAAATGTATCACAAGTTCTCCCCGCGTTTGCATGGGTTTTCTCCGGGTGCTCCGGTTTCCTCCCACAGTCCAAAATTGTGCAGGTTAGATGAATAGGCCATGCTAAATTGCCCGTAGTGTTAGGTGAAGGGGTAAATGTAGGGGAATGGGTTTGGGTGGGTTGTGCTTCGATGGGTCGGTGTGGACTTGTTGGGCCGAAGGGCCAGTTTCCACACTGTAAGCACTCTTAAAAAAAAGTTAGAAAGATATATGACATTTGGAATCATGTTATAGGTGACAATTATCTGATATTTTTATCACCCACAAGACCTTGCCAATGCTCTATTCCTAGCTCAGGATTTTAAGAAAAACCTGCCCCCGTAATTCTTTCATTTTCCAATTTTGTTTTGTGTTCATTGTTTTACTGACCTATATGTGTTACCTTTAATGTGAAACAGTTTACTTTGAATTGCCCATTTACTTCAAATGGCCCACTTCCTCATTTTACTGTTTTGGTTTTGGAAACCTCTGACTCTGTGAAACAGTTAACCACTCTATAGTTTGCAAATATTTTGCTATCTTTCTTCAAAAGCTCCTCCCTTCCAATCCCTCCATTTTTGCCTAAACTTGCTCACACATCTGCTAAAATTTAATTGGTTCCTTGTACCTTTTTTTTGTAACTTATGGTGGTATGGTGCCATCTGCTGGTGAATTCCAATTTTAAGAAACAAGTTCTCTCTCCAATCAGTTGTTTCAATTTTCATCTATTTATTTCTCAGTCTACTCCTGCTCTCCTTGGAGATGAAATATATCTTACCATCCCTCAAGATGTCCCGAAGGGACTTACAACCAATTGTACACACAATGTAGTCACTGTGATGTAGAAAACAAGTCAATTTGTACACAGCAAGCTCCCATAAATAGCAATGCAATAATGACCAAAAAATTGCTTTAATGAACATTCATCAAGAGATTAATATTAATTGAACTACTATCATATCTTTGCATATCTTTGATATGGCACCATAGAAATTTGCATGCTCACCTCAGTTTAAGATTTCATTAGCAACATGGTAAGTGCACAGTGACTGAGATCGTGGGCACTTTAAAAGATGTGGAGTAAACTGGTTCAGATCCATTATGTTATGATTAAATCACCCCTAATCTCCTCCATGCCCCTTAAATATTAATACTTACCTTTTCCATTATATATTATCTAATGACAGCTGGCCTTCTGCTAAATCCTTCGTGTGACTTGAAGTCTGAAGATGCCTAGACTGAGGAGAAGAATCTTCCAAACTTATAAATAGTTCTTCTTATGGAAATTATCTATCAGCAACTGTTAGGGATGTGTTCCCTGGTTTGGGGTTGAGCTGGGCTTCACATTATCACACTTCAGTCAGGACAACTGCTGTCCTCCCAAATCCACTCGAACCACTGCTCACACAGGAATTTGAGGTGTAAAGACCCAGGTCAAATATTGCTGGTTTGAGCAACAGTGTGCTAGTGGAAGGGGCAGATGCAAGCAATCTTACTGTGTTGAATTTGAAAAGAGAAAAACATACATTAATAAAATGTTTTTCACAATGTCCCAAAGTTCTTCACAGAAAGTGCAACTGTGATTACATTTCAAAAGGAATGCAGGAAACATTGCAGCCAATTTGAACAGGCCAAGGTCTCAAAAACTATGCTTTAGTGACATTCAGCAGGCCACAACTGGTATTCATTGGATGTTATGCAATCACCTGGCGAGGGGACACACTTCAGTTTCAAACTCATCTAATAGATGAGACTTACAACAATCCAGCAGATTGTCAGTGCTGTACCAGAAAGATCAACCTAGGTTTTGTGCTAAAGTCACCAGAGTGGGACTTGATCCCATATATCTCATACTGGGTTCATGAGTGCTACCAGTTAAGGAACAGCTAGCCGGACTTAAGCAAGAAAGGATATACTTTCAGAAATGCTGTTCATGGAGGAACAGGGTGTTGATCCTCCAGATAATCTCACTCAACTTGAGACAGCGGATAAGATTGGAGTTAGGGATGAAGGTATGTAATTTCGTATCTACATTGTGCTCAGGAAACGTAATCACTTTACTGCAGAAACAAAAAAAATCTGCCTGAAAGTTAACAGGTTAACATTGTTTTCAATCAATTTGAGACACTGGCTCATCAAATCAGGAACAAAAAATTATTGTTAGTAGACATCATCAACAAAATAAAACTAAAATTATCAGCAAATATTAACAAAACGTACATTAATCATTCTAATATGTTGTGAACTACATCAACCATTCACCAACAAACACAGAAAATGCTGGAGAAACTCAGCAGGTCTGACAATATTTATGGAGAGAGAAATAGAGTTAACACTTCAAATCAGGTACAACTCTTCTTCGGAATTGAAAGTGGTGGGATGATTGTGGTTTTATTATTTTGTCGAAAGTATAGGAGGAGTGAGGAAATGCATGGTGTAGAGGCTGAGTGCAAAACACAAAGTGATTGCTAATTGTGGTAAAAGAGAAACAGCGATGTAAAAAGAGTGTAAATACCAAGGAGAAAATGGGTCCTCTCTGCTGAGAGACTCAAGACACAAACAATATAAAGCCATGGTGAGAGAATGTATGAAAGGTGGGGGACAGACAGGCTCTGAAATTGGAGAATTCAATATTAAGTACTCTAAGTTATAAATTGCCTCAGCAGGAAATGAAGTGTTATTCCTCAAGCTGGGGTTGTGCTTCATTGGAACATTACAGTACGCTCAGGAAAGAAATATTAGCATGAGACCAAGGTAGTTTATTAAAATGACAAGCAATTAGAAGATGGAGGTCATTTCAACATATGGCCTGACATTTGCATTAAGAAAAAACAATGAGGCCACCAGTTTTAACAGCAAGAGGGATCCAGACCCTGAGCAAAATTTTTGTTTTCCATTGGGCACAGGATTGGAGGCTGGAGGTCTTGAAAATTAGCAGCAGAGAGAGGCATTTTCATTCTGACCTGTTTTCTATGTCAAGCCTTTTCAAAGCGAGTGCTTGGGGATGTAGATGATGGCTATGTGCCAGCAAACAGTGGATGGCCAATTAAGACCTTTTGTGATCACTGGTGAAAAGCCATCGCCAATCAGTAGCTGGGCTTCTCTGTATGTCCAAATCATAGCCGAGAAATGAAAGCAAACTCCCAACAGCAAGCCAGAAGTCAAGGTTATCCTATACAGGAGGTCCACCGACAAAGGGTGGCACGGTTACTCAGTGGTTAGCACTGCTGCCTCACCGCACCAGGGTCCCAGGTTTGATTCCAGCCTCAGGTGACTGTCTGTGTGGAGTTTGCACATTCTCCCTGTGTCTGCATGGGTTTCCTCCAGGTGCTCCGGTTTCCTCCCGCAGTCCAAATTTGTGCAAGTCAGGTGAATTGGCCATGCTAAATTGCCTGTAGGTTAGGTGTGTTAGTCAGAAGGAAATGGGTCTGGGTGGGTTACTCTTCGGAGGGTCGGTGTGGACTTGTTGGGCCGAAGGGCCTGTTTCCTCACTATAGGGGATCTAAATAAATACAGTAGCAATCTGGCAGTGTTGACCCTTGCACTTCTTAAAATATCTTAAGAGCACACCGCAAATCTGAGATGACCAACTCCCTTACAGACTACGGCAGCTCACATGCTGCACAAAGTGCCAACTAATTGCTCAGAGTCAGCAGGCTCCTCATAGCCCGTCTTCCTCAGGAGCCATTAGCCATCATCAATGGAGTGGTGAGCACATGTCCTGGCCACAAATTAACCATCCACTCAAAAATCAAAGTGATGTGGAAGCAGGGGCCTGTAATAGTCCCATTGTCAGCATCCAGACCCCGAGACGAAAGTCCTGCACACAAAAGGATCTGAATGCCTTGCAGAGAGAACCTAATTGTGTTACTTTTCTCATCATTGCAAGTTGCTGTGAGCAAGTGAAATTAAAATGACTAGCAAGCACTGCTTGTGTTTTGATGACCACAAATTCTAGGCCATTTAGTTCTTCTCAAGAAACCATTCCCTGTTTCCTCCCAACTTTGTCTCTTAGTTAGACTCATGCGCACAGCTTTAAGATTTTAAAATGTTTGTGCACACATTTTCTTGAAGTGTGAGCTGCTAAATGAGTAGTGATGTCAACAGGCTATCTGGAATCTGGTAAACCATGGGACAATTTCCTTAATGTTATGGCAGTTTGCAGTTCACAAGGTATCTCTTCTTCACTTCAAATTGCTGGCTAGTTTATGATTTAATAAGGACTTGTGCCATTCAGGCATGTTTTTGCAATAAAATCTCACCTAAGATAATTATGTTAATAATATTTATCATCACAAGTCACAAGATAGTTTGGATCAACTGTATGTCTAAATGCCAGGCTTTAATTTCAGCATAGAATGGGCTAACAGTGTGTATTTCCAATGTCAGACCACACAAGCTTATTTGTTTTCATTAACCTGTCTTACAGTATCCGAAGGACTTAAAACCACAAGCATTTGGGATTTAAAAACAACAAGATATTAATTTAGACAAAGGCCTCTCTTGTGCTTTGCATGGGGAATGTGCAGAAACAGAGATGATGAAAATTAGAAAAAGACAGCTGAACAGCCCAAGGGTTAAGAATCATTTTTCCAACTCAAGAGGAGGCACAGGTTACAATTTTCATCTCCAATTTAATAACGCCGCTTGACAGAGCATCCAATTAGAAACTGATTGTATTAAGTTTATTGTTCACATTAAAAAACTCTAAATAGCTGGAGGAGGTAAGGACATTTAATCCCAGAACTCAGAAGTGAACTACACAACAGGAAAGAAGAACATCTGTGGTTTTCTAAATAACAATACATGAGCACATCTCTCCAGCGAAAGATGGAGTCACTAAAATTAATCAAATTGTGGTATTCAGATTTTAGATTTTGTAGATTCAGTTGCTTTTATATCCTGAAGGATTTTTTTCCTTGCTTCTCCCTCGCTAAGAGAGCAATGAGTAATATTATCTCGTCACATAAATGAATCTGGCTGTGAATAGTTAAGGGACAGCAGCATTAACATCTTGTTAGTGGGCCAATAATTCAGAGAACATGAGTTCATAATCTCACTGTGGCTTTTTGAGAATTTGAATTTGGTTAAAAATAATCCAATTGAAAAAAGAGTTTATGTCAGCCCAAAGGTATCACAGAGCTGTGGATTGCTTTAAAGAGACAACTGGCTCATGCTGTTTTCAATCAGTCTGGTCAATATATGACTCCGGTCTGGCACCAACATGTTTAATTCTTAACTGCCCTTTGAGGCGAACTGCCCAGTGGTTCAAGATGGTGGGCTATCACCATTTTGTCAGAGCAAGTAGGCATGTACACTGAAGTGTAAAAAGTGGGAAATACTTTTAAAGTTCCTTTCAACCCTTCCTTTTCTCAGGATGCAGCATCTGACAAATGGCTTCTGCAAACTATAATACTATAATTACACATGTAAAACCAGGCCCTTTCTAGTTTGTATGGCATTTTCCATGCCAGTCTGAATCAGCAATATAGCACAAACAGGATCGTTTTGACTGTCCATGTAAAATTATGAACAGTGAATTGACATCCCATTTTACATCCTTCTCTATTTTATTACCATCCACTTTGAATCAGGAAAAGGTGCAAAAGAGACTGAAAAGTGATTTACATTAAAAGTCAAATATTTGTTATTCAAAAGGGATTTTGTTATCTGGTTGGAGCACTGGTGAGACACTCTCATTGTCCCTTTTGGGAAACACTACTTGTATTGGCCATCATGGGTCCTTCCCCAGGATCAGGACCCTGTGTACAGAAATCCTCCCTCCCATGAGATGCTGGCTAACCAGAGATCAGCAGCTGTCCATTGAAGGTAACTTCAACAGGAGAGGCTTTAACCTGTAATAGCACACTCCAGATCACAAAAGGTTTCATTCAAAGATGAATGAAGATGGGATAAGGATTCTGGAATGTATATTATAGGAGAAAGTCAGGCAACAAGAGTGTACATCTTAATCAGCTACCTTTTCCTATTTCAATTTACAATTTTAATTGCTCAATCATATGCAGCTCTTTTTATAGCTGCTCAGGCACTATAAGCTCTGGACTTTCCAACCTGAACTTCTCTGACTATCTCTTTTAGACACTCTTTTCCCAAAGTTTTGTCCAAATATCTCCTTAAGTGTCTTATAAAAAGACAAGAGATAGAAAGAAAAGTAAGCCATTTGGCCCCTCAAGCCTGCCTGCCATTCAATATGATCATTGCTGATTTGCCCTGGGCCTCAACTCCTCCTTCATGTCAGCTCCTCATAGCCCGCAAGTCCACAAATTATCAGTGAATATTCAGCAAAACATTTTGTCAATCTTTGACAATCACACAACACCAGGTTTTAATCCAACAGGTTTATTTGGAAGTACAAGCTTTCATCAGGGAGCTAGTGGAGTAGGATCAGAGAACACAGGATTTATAGCAAAAGATCATAGTGTCTTATAATGATGTGATGTATTTAACAAACCTAGATTGCTGTTAAGTCTTTCACCTTTTCGAATGGGTTGCAGGATAAATCAATCTTTGACTGATCTGCATGTACAGGCAGCTTCCAACAGATGTCACCAAATATCTAAGATCAAATTTACCACTTGGCTTCCCTAGTGTTTCACAAACAATTCCTGATGTGTACCTGATCTAACAATCGAAGATTAACATGACCCCAGGCACCAGCAAGATTGCAATAAAGCAATATAATGACCACTCCCTGGATAATTGTTATAACATAATCAATAACACATCTTATGACTATGAAAATCTAAGTAAAAATAACTTTTTAAAATATTAATTGAATTGAATTAGTTTTATTGCCACTTACTCAAATGAGTACAGTGAAAAGTTTACAAATCACCACTTACAGTGCCATCTTAGGTACAAGATACCCAGATACAGATGTTTAAAAATTTGGTATAAAAAAGAAAAAATGTTAAATAAAAAAGTCTAGAAGAGTATCAAAAGGAAAAGTGAAAAAAATAGAAGTATACAATTTAAAGTCCTTCCACTCCAGTTTGTGCTGGCACCTAACCTCCAGACCACAGCAGGGCAAGTCTCCAGACCATGCTGGGTTTTTGAAACTCAAGGACTTGCCTCCAATTCCCAAGAGAACCTCGCCTCCGAGCAACAGGGACTCATCTCCACACAATGGCCTCCATGTAGGTTACAGCCAATCTCACCATATTGCCTTCTGGCAGAAGATGAAATAGAGTCATAGAGTCATAGAGATGTACAGCATGAAACAGAGCCTTCAGACCAACACGTACATGCAGACCAGATATCCCAACCCAATCTAGTCCCACCTGCCAGCACCCGGCCCGTATCTCTCCAAACCTTTCCTATTCATATACCCATCTAAATGCCTCTTAAATGTTGCAATTGTACCAGCCTCCACCACGTCCTCTGACAGCTCATTCCATACACGTACCATCCTCTGTGTGAAAAAGTTGCCCCTTAGGTCTCTTTTATATCTTTCCCCTCTCACCCTAAACCTAGGCCCTCTAGTTATGGACTCCCCAACACCTGGGAAAAGACTTTGCCGATTTACCCTATCCATGCCCCTCATAATTTTGTAAACCTCTATAAGGTCACCCCTCAGCCTCCAACGCTCCAGGGAAAACAGCCCTAGCCTGTTCAGCCTCTCCCTATTGCTCAAATCCTCCAACCCTGGCAACATCCTTGTAAATCTTTTTTGAACCCTTTCAAGTTTCACAACATCTTTCCGATAGGAAGGAGACCAGAATTGCATGCAATATTCCAACAGTGGCCTAACCAATGTCCTGTACAGCCGCAACATGACCTCCCAACTCCTGTACTCAATACTCTGATCAGACATTGCTAGTAGACCCTCTCCCTCAACACAGATGCACACAAATAAACAAGACTCTATTCCAATCCTCCCTCCCCTGACTGCTCATTCTATGGCCCTGTCACTCTATCTCTCTCACTCACTCACAGACACACACACACACACTCCATCGAGTTCAGACTGACCCTCCCAAGAGGATCCCACCCAGACCAACTCCCCTACCCTAACCCAGCATCTCAGCATTTCCCATGGCTAATCCACCTAGCCTGCACACCTTTGGACTCTGAGAGGAAACCAGATGACCTGAAGGAAATCTCCCTTCATTACACTTTTTACCTGCTGGACACCAGAGGAGCTGTACAACAGGCAGACAATGACAGAAAAAATGAGGCTTTGAAGCCACCTCATTGGGGGTAGTACAGTGGCTCAGTGATTAGCACTGCTGCCTCACTGCACCAGGGACTCCGGTTTGATTCCAGCCTTGGATGACTGCCTGTGTGGAGTTTGCAGATTCTCTCTATGTCTGTGTGGGCTTCCTCCCACAGTCCAAAGATGTGTATGTTAGGTTGAATTGCTCTGGAAAATGCTGGGTTTCATGGATGGGGGTGATTCTGGGTGGCATGCTCTTTGGAGGGTCAGTGTGGACTTGATGGACAAAGTGACCTGCTTCCACACTGTAGGAAGTCTATTCTATGATTCTTCTCCCCTCCTCAGTTTCATGAAACATAGTTTATGGTGCACTCAGTGACTGTATTACATTTGCTCGTCTCTCGCTGCATCAAGTCAGTGCACGAATAATCCCTATCCCACACAAACTCGCAGCTGAAACTAATTTCTGATGTTAAAGGATGCTTTGGCTTATCATATAGCCCTTGCTGTTGGTTGATGGCAGTTCAAGCTAGTCTCCAGATGAAGGTTTCTGCTCTCCACAATCACCATAATTGTGAGGAGAATAGGAACATCTTCAACGCCAAATCTGATCTTTGTAACATGACCCACTTTGAGGGAAACCGTGATCTGGAAGTGTGACCTGGCATAGTTTTCATCCACACGGCTTAAAACTAATTTGTCAGAAAATCTAAACAATTTTATCTAGCATGTTCAGTTATGAGTAGCCACTGAAACTGACGTTAAAATAACTACAATCAAGCATTAACAATTCTTTCTTAGTGTACACTACTCAGTTTGTAATTACATTAAATATGGATTTAATGCATAATAAACGTTTAAGACATGACAGCATCCTTAAATCCAATGAGTGATGGATGAGTTGATAACCCTCATCTGTGAGTAACAGGGGTTTAAGTTCAAGTTCTACTTCTGGGCTTGGGCACCAACC